>NW_016163175.1:16559-38022 GCF_001687245.7 Rhagoletis zephyria | reverse complement strand
ACAAGCCTTTGACAATTTATACCGAAACTTAAGCATATTGTATTGTATACAATAGCAGTAGAAGAGATGTTCAATTTATTATATAAATATGTACATATGTTTATTTTTTATTTATTTGGGCTTTAAGTATGAGAAAAAGCTTTTTTAATAAACTACATAACTTTTATTTGCTTGCACAGCGATAAACACCAAAGACTATGTAAATGTTGGTTAGAAGCGATTTTTATGTATTCTCGCTACGCTAATACGTTAGGTTGTAAACTTAGCCTAATACTGAATCTCAGCTGGACGCCATATTAAAGCTGTATGACTATTATTTAACTAATTTAACAATTTCATTATGTACAACTCAACTATGCCACTTTATGTGTATTTCCGAACCTTTTTTAAACAGCGCATCTCTTAAAAATTTAATAATGGCGAAAAATTCATTGCTTTCAAAATATAAGTTTTTCCAGATTTAATTAAAAATCATCAAATCCTTATAAATTTTGAGGCGCTCGGGTTTTAGAGGGGGTAGTACCGAAATTCCCTCGACAGAATGTACCTCGTTTTTAAATTAGGTACTCACATTCATATATATTCGCGATTTTCTTGCCTGCATATTACGAAAAGGAATGCTGAGATTTATAAAAAGAATTCCAAGTCGCGCAGATTAAAAAAGAGCTTCGGTGTAAATTTTATGTCTGAGTTAATTTTAAATTTGATTAGTAAATTTTATTCCTCGAATCCTTTTGTACTCTTCACACTCATGAAAATATATTTATGCTAGAATATGGTGTAAATTCTTTACCATTATGGTGTATGATTTGAGCCAATACCAATACGTATTTTACACCAACGGAGTTTATATTATGTTCTAGAAATAAGAAAACTTGTATACCACTAACATAATATATATGTCGAAAATCAGTAAACAAAATTTACGGTAGGTGTAAATAATGCACGAAAAAGCGGTATAACCTTTACACTGAATCGAGATAAACTGTTCAAAAACTGCGCTTAGAAATGGCATATTTTTTATATTGAAAATGTATATCACGCCGATGTAAAAAATACACAAAATATTTTGGTGTATTTTTGACTTTTGTGCTACTTGAGCAGTTGAAACCAAAATTTCAATAAAGCCAAGTACATAGAGAATTAAAATATTTGTATGGATTAAGGCGATTTCACCTGTCTCACCGAGAGCTCAAAAAAATACGCTGAATTGCATGTAGGCAACTAAATATATCATTTACTGTTTGCTTCAGAATAAATTATAATGTGCCGAACTGAGCGTTGAACCGGCCGCACTTCAGTAACCTCTCCGACAATAAATTTACTGCTGAAAGCAAATAAACAGCTGTCCGGAGACCAATGGTGTATCCGGCTTTACTATGCATTTAAAGAACTGGAGTGCCCAAATTAATTATAGATGGAGTAAAATTGAAAAAGCACGCTCTCGAAATTTTAATTTTGAAAATTTATTCTTGAATATCTTTAGCCGACTTCAAAAAAAGGAGAAGGTTATCAATTCGTCAATTCTTTATGTAAATTACTTGATCAACGACTGGCTTGCTTTGTTGAACTCGGCCACAATCGCTTAGGCAGTTACAGCGCCAAATAAGAAGAAGAAGAAATTACTTGATATAAAATATGATTTTAACCCTTAGAACTTGCTTTTATTTTGTCTATGACTATCAGGCCAAAATTAAATGGTTTTTAGAAAAGGCGTACAAGATTTTTCTAACAATTTGTTTTTTTTTCGAAAGTAAATAAAATACCTTTTAGTTTATTTTTTCGCCGAGAGAAGTTAACTATTAATATCGAAAATTACCTTTCATTTAAAATTTTTTATTAATTATTAATTATGCGTAAAAAGTTGTTTCTATGTAGTTTATCATCGTCAAACATTTGGCTTAAATCATGTACTGGTTTTGCCACATTTGTTTTTTTTTTTGCCAATAGATAATACAAACGTATGTATGTAAAACGCCAACCAAAAGTCAAGATCGCGAAGACGACAAAAATGGCCTTCGAAATAGCCAACTGGTTTTAATTTATTAGAATATGTGTCTATACTTATGTATGTATGTATGTATGTATATGTCGCACACACAAATTTAATCAAACTAACAAATATGAAATCATGTTTGATTATTAATGAAGAAGAATTACACAGCAGGGTCAAGTTTATTTAAGAAAAACCTGGAAAACTATTTCAGTGCCTTTTTAAGTGATGCAAACGTGCAACAACGGTGGCCGAGCCTACTTTATTTCAAGAACGGTGCGCTCCTTGTTCTTTAACTGAAGGCCGCCAAAACTGATTCGCATTATTTGTTTTAACAAAGCAAATAGAAGGTGGAAAGCTCATCGTTGTCATAAACATATTATACCTCGTCGAAAGTGGTGCTTCTCTTATAAAGCCATCTGTAATCCGGAAGGCCCATATATGTAACTGTAAGGCCCTCCATTTGTGTGAAAACATCAAGACGTAGATCACGAATTGCAGCTCAGTCAAGCAGCTTTCCTTCTGCACTTCACAGATACTTTTACATGGTTCTAAGGAAATAAAATTAAATTAAGAAGCGCCTGACGGAATTCGGCACCTTCTGGAAGCCAACATATAGCGGCACACTCCTCTGCACGCTCAGCCACTGCCAACTACGCATGCATGCTGTCAAATGTTTAGCTTAAGCAAATAAAATACAATAATTGCTTTCAAATGATATCATCATTTTCGAACGTTTCGAACGTTTTCCGCATACGAAAATTGATGATAACTGTAGCAGTTTTTTCTATTCGTTTTCGGACACGAAAAATTGAACTAAACTGCACTGTCGGCAAAATTTACGTTTCTTTGCTGGCTGGGATACTACATAAGCGGTATTGTTTTCAAAATTTCTTTTTGATGCAGACATTTTCTTACAGCATCTACGTAGAAACGTTTCCGCATAAAAAATTAAATTTTGAAGAAAAATGTCGCTTGCATCTTTTTAGCGGTTACGGCTCGATATTATCACCGAACATTTTATATAAACACTAACACATGAGCGGAAAATCCTTTCCATTTGTATATTTCTTGTCTAATTTTCATTAAGTCGTTGGTTTTACGTTAAAATATTATGAACTCACCAGTTTTGGAGACGCCATGGTAAAGCTCGCAGCAGATCACAACACAAACTGAAGCGTAGCCTCCATTATGAATGAACATTTCGCCTCGGTTTGGATTTAAAATAGTAATATACATACATACATAGATATTTACATATGCAGATACTACCAGAAAATCAACAAAACTTAAAATGAACTAGTTAAAAGACAATATTGTGATGATGACGATGGTGATTACAATAGGGCAGAGAATGCATACATTTGTGTCGCTTATTGATCGTATTGAAATAAACGAAATACGGATACTTAAAATTCAAAATTTAATTTTTTATTCCGATCTGATCTGTTGCAGCCCAGGTACGCGACGCCTTCAGGCAAGGCAACTTCGAGGAAAATCGCAGTCGCAATATACAGCCTGCAATTTCGCCACTAAACCACTATACCAGCTCAACGAGGGGGGCAATATTCAAGAAATCGAAATATCCAAGCAGTTGAACTACATCGACGACTCATTACGTACCGTCGCGCGAAACTAGTTGGTTTGCAGCGTCCCCGAAATGGTAACGATGGGGAATTTCAGGAAGCTGCAGAGCAAAATAATGCCACCTAGATAACCTCGCCTCGATTGAGCGCAACTCCAAACTATGTGGGACCCATATAGGCAGCTAAAGACGGAGCGACTTATATTTTCCATAATACATATAAAGAGAGAATCCGAAATAAGTGATTGCGAAGAGTTTGGAATGCTGGTCGATAGCAAGAATGGACGAAAAGTTTATCAGAAAGTTAGGCAGACCAACACTTAAATCAACAGATAAAAAAAACGAGCCAAATTTGTAATGTAATGGCAAGGCGAAATTCAAGAATTCTTCTATTCTTTTTCAATTAACAAATACTGAAATTAAGCAATGAGTGTTAATTTTATTTAAAAATAATTATGAATAAAATCTACAAGTATTACTTCAAGTATGGGCAGCTTCGTCTATACAATTGTGGAAGAGCAACTATTGCTGCACTTCTTTGTTTAACCGGCCCCAGACATTAAAGCTTTTGCACTTAATTTACGATTCTTCAACATATAGCGCGGCTTGTAACCATCCTTGTCCGCTGTATACATCGTCACTGTCTCCGTATCGGTCTTCTCATCGTACACTGTGTACATACCCATTATAACTAGTTGTTCATCTGGTGTATCTGGATTCATTACGACACCGATTTCCTCGCGTTTACTGCCATTTGGCTCCTCCAGTCTGCACGAATTCAAATTAATAAATTACACATGTTTTAATGCTTCGACAACTGTATCACTTACTTGAAGCGATAACCCTCCTTTGTGGGCACTTGGCTGTAGAACTCCGTCTTGATGGCAGGATATATGTAATCCAGTAGACCAGCATTTACCGATATGGAAAAGGTGGCAAAAAATGATAGAGCAAGTAACTGAAATTATTGAATTTTAATTCGTTTATATTAGTAAGAACTCATTGGTTACTAACATAGGACTTATGATACACATATCGATAGAAGTTTTTTTTTTTAAATAATTTTTTATTAATGCAGAAATGTATCTAATTGCTCTAGAAACATTTCTGCACCAAAAATATTATTGAAAAAATATCGTTTACATATTTTGGCGGTTAGAGCTCGATATGTAAGTTACTTATTTTAACTGCTATCTCTTACGTAGGCTATGCCAGCAAATAATTTCTTCAAATCAATTACTTTGTAGGGAATATGTCACGTGAACTAATGTTAGGGTCATAGACTACGGATCTGTATGCCGATTTTCTGGATCAGGTCATTTTTTCAAAGATATTTATGTTTGTATTGTGCATGAGAATATTCAAACTTAAACAGTGAAAAATTAAAAAATAATAGATATTTTGAATTTATTTCATTTGTATTTAAAGCCTGTTCTTTTACAAAAGAATCATGCTACTAACAAATAAAATCATTGGATAAATAAACAGGAAAGCCATACTCGTATATGGCCACACTCGTACATGGCGTATGAGTAACATTTTCCATGTTAAACGTTTGAATTTATTTTCATACACTATGCCAACTTAAAATGAAAGTACTTATGTGGGTGTACTATTGAAAACAAATTGTATGATGAATTCACAAATCGTCACCTGAAAGGCAAAAAGACGTAACAACATTATAACTGAAATGGAAAAAGTCGTGACTAAAGATTTTTATCTTTTTCTTAATATGATGTGGGAGTTGTAATTTGATGAAATACATCATATCAATCCAAAACTGAATTTTGAATTTTTTATTAGTTACGACTTTTGAATTTCAGCGACGATGTTTGTTACGTCGTTTTGCATTTCAGGTGACGGAATATTAATAGTTATNTTGAATTTCAGCGACGATGTTTGTTACGTCTTTTTGCATTTCAGGTGACGGAATATTTAGTATAAAAATGAANCTTATGTGGGTGTACTATTGAAAACAAATTGTATGATGAATTCACAAATCGTCACCTGAAAGGCAAAAAGACGTAACAACATTATAACTGAAATGGAAAAAGTCGTGACTAAAGATTTTTATCTTTTTCTTAATATGATGTGGGAGTTGTAATTTGATGAAATACATCATATCAATCCAAAACTGAATTTTGAATTTTTTATTAGTTACGACTTTTGAATTTCAGCGACGATGTTTGTTACGTCGTTTTGCATTTCAGGTGACGGAATATTAATAGTTATAGTTAAAGGAAATGTAATACACCGCAATAACTTAGGGATATATTTAGCACGATTTTACATAACCACAAATTTCATTGTTCTTCAAGACATTTACACAAACCATACACGATTCAAGTCATGGTGAAACCGTGGTGGATGAAGTAAAAATAGCGATGGACTTGGGCGAGCCTAAGATATTTACCAAAAATTGCCATCTTTCACACAGATTATTTTTAGAGCATTATGAACCATATTTTTGCTATTAAATACCAATCAAAATTCTAAAAAAGCGGATTTTCGGCCCACCTTATAACATGTGATCGACAAAACAGTCGATGTGTTTAACTGGAGGATGTACCTCCGAAGACCTGGCAACACTCATACGCCATGTCAGGGGCTGAAATGAATTTTTATGAGTAACATTAAGTCATTTGTCTTTCACTTTAATTTTCACACTCTTTAAATCAAATTCTGTTCCTTTACTCATTATTATTATTATTTTTGAAAATGCACACGTACTTTTATTATCTCACTTATGCTCTTTGAAAGCTCTTTAGTGATTTGTTTTATATTGAAAGTATAACTTTAAATTAAAGCAAATAAATATGACACATAAATTTATAAAACAATAACAAGTAATTTTTAGTCAAAGAACTAAACCAACTTCAGTACTCATATAAAAGTTTTCATGATCCAATGATCGGATAATGGGACCACCAGGGAGGTACCACCTTTCCTTAAAAAAAAAATTATTGAAATCGGTTAACGCGGTTCAAAGTTATGCGTTAACATACATAAAAATAAATAAATATTCCGACGAATTGATAACCTCTTCCTTTTGTTTNCAAAATTCTAAAAAAGCGGATTTTCGGCCCACCTTATAACATGTGATCGAAAAAACAGTCGATGTGTTTAACTGAAGGATGTACCTCCGAAGACCTGGCAACACTCATACGCCATGTCAGGGGCTGAAATGAATTTTTATGAGTAACATTAAGTCATTTGTTTACTAATTTTCTTTCACTTTAACTTTCACACTCATTCAATCAAATTCTGTTCCTTTACTCATTATTATTATTATTTTTAAAAATGCACACGTACTTTTATTATCTCACTTATGCTCTTTGAAAGCTCTTTAGTGATTTGTTTTATATTGAAACTATAACGTTAAATTAAAGCAAATAAATATGACAAATAAATTTATAAAACAATAACAAGTAATTTTTAGTCAAAGAACTAAACCAACTTCAGCACTCATATAAAAGTTTTCATGATCCAATGATCGGATAATGGGACCACCACGGAGGTACCACCTTTCCTTAACAAAACAAAAATATTGAAATCGGTTAACGCGGTTCAAAGTAATGCGTTAACATACATAAAAATAAATAAATATTCCGACGAATTGATAACCTCCTCCTTTTGTTGAAGTCGGTTAAAAAATAGCAGGTACTCTCATATCACAGTTCAGTATTTATAACAACACAATTTTTAAATTTGAATCAGAAGAATTATAGTTTATCATTGTTAGCCGAAAGTTTTTTTTTCAGGTCATTTAAAAATTAAATTAATTGAAATTTTTTTAAATAACTAGCAATCTTATATATTTTTTAACTGNAACAACACAATTTTTAAATTTGAATCAGAAGAATTATAGTTTATCATTGTTAGCCGAAAGTTTTTTTTTCAGGTCATTTAAAAATTAAATTAATTGAAATTTTTTTGAATAACTAGCAATCTTATATATTTTTTAACTGACCAGTTTTACAGAAGCCATGATGCGTTGCAACACGTTTAAGATCAAGTCATCGACTGATTCATTGTAATCAAAATAGTTTTGCTTGACGGTTTGGCTTCGCATCTTTGAAGAGGTGTAATAACTAAATAGGCAAGAATGCTAAAAAGCCAGCAAACATATACATACACATCTCCATTATTTCTTACATAAACTCGTATATATATACTTACATAAAGGTGTGCATGTATGCAACTTACATACATTTGTGAGTATGTATGCATCTACGATAGCTGAAACAAACCTCAGAGCAGCCATTAACAACTTAGTAGTCAGTTCTAAAATTTTATTCAATTTGTTATTTATTCCTATTGTCCCTTCAATGCTAATATAAAATCATGAATCGACAGGTGTAACACTGGCATCAAGCATATTGCACTATATCTGATACCATTGACAGTTGCAGTTTTTTACATACATATGTATGTACCTATATGTATACGTAAATAAATTAAATTATATTTTTTAAATTTCTATTCTCTTGCGGTAAAACCAATCTTAGTCACTTAGCAATGCATGACTTTGCGGTNAGTCAGTTCTAAAATTTTATTCAATTTGTTATTTATTCCTATTGTCCCTTTAATGCTAATATAAAATCATGAATCGACAGGTGTAAGACTGGCATCATGCATATTGCACTATATCTGATACCATTGACAGTTGCAGTTTTTTACATACATATGTATGTACCTATATGTATACGTACATAAATTGAATTCTATTTTTCTAAATTTCTATTCTCTTGCGGTAAAACCAGCCTTAGTCACTTAGCAATGCATGACTTTGCGGCAATCTGCTCCACGAAAATCAAACACATGACCTTTGAGGTGGAGAAAATGCAAAAGATTACAACAATGCATGAGTAAAACATTTACCAAAGATAATGAATAGTGGTAAAATAATTGTTGTTTTGCAATATTTAATGAATGAAAAAACTGAGTAAGAACTATTTGAGAAAAATTTCTTCAACGACTTACACTAGGGTGTGGCGAAAAAAAACAATTTTTCAATTTCGAAATTCCAATAGGGCCGAAAACGTTGAACCGATTTAAACCGAAACACCCGACATGTAGAACCCATATACTTGTAGGTACGGTGACCATCCGTCCTGTAATATACGGGACAGTCCTCTCTTTGGACCCATTGTCCTGGTAATTTATTTACTTTATACGGGGCGCCAAATGTTCTGTGTTTTTTTTGATGTCCTGTATTTGTCCCGTATTCGGTGTTCCGACGCCTTAACAGCTCATTAAAAAGTCATGCCTATGAACGAGTTTTAAGTGATGTTGGTATATGATCGTAATTTCTTCATAAACAGTTATTATTATTATTTTCTAATACATACATACATACATACAGTGACCAAAATAGAAATTAGGACCCGACATTTTAGTAAGTTTTGGCAATTTTTCCTTAGTTTATTTAATGTTTATTTATTATTTTATGAAAGTAAAGCTCTTTTCCTAACAAAACCATATGATACCAAATTTCGAACATTGTGCAACAAATTATAAAAATTAATTCTGAAATCTTTCGCCAAAATTTCAAACTTTTTAATTAGAATCTTTAGAAAAAAATTTGGTTTGCAATTTTGTAACTCATTAAAATTGAGTATAATAAAGTGCGAGTGGAAAGTGCTGCTCATTTGCTTCTCTTTCAAAAAAAAAAATGGTTGAACATACTTTGTATGAAAAAATGCGTAACACCGCCAACCAAAAAAAATTTCCAAAAATTAGTGGTAAGCCCTGCCGACTTAAAATTGCACTTTATTATAGTAAAGTTTAACGAATTTTTTAACAAATTTTACGGGGTAATCCCGAGAAAATTATCCTAAAAATTTGTGATGTTACTAAAAGAATACTGTTTCAGGGAAAACGGTGTGGAAAAAATTTCAAAAATTTTTTTTGTCCCTTATTCGGCTCTCATAAATATGGTCACCATACATATAGGCAGCTAAAGAGGAAAGCGACACGTATTTTCCATAATATAAAGACAGAATCCAAATTGAGTGATTGCGAAGATTTTGGAATGCTGGCCGATAGTTTGTTAGAAAGTTATCATCAACGGCTAATAAAAACGAGCAAAGCCCACCTAATTTGTAATATAATGGCAAGGCCAAATTCAAGAATGCTTCTCTTCTTTTTCAATTAATACTGAAATTAAGCGTTAAGCGTTAATTTTATTAAGGTTACACTCTAAAAAGTGCATGTAAAACTACTACCGAAAAGTGTTTATTTTTCAACCAGAATCTGTTCAGGTATACGCACAAGATGTTCAAGATTTGATTTTGAACATGAGTTGCTTAAAATATAGACATGAAATATTTTAAATTACCAACATTTCGAAAGTAAAAATATATTTTTTACAAATAATAAATACTAAGTGCCAGGGGCGCACGCAGGGGGGAAAGGATTTATACTTCTAAATATATATCATCAGAAAATATTGAAAATTTGCTCTATAAAATACATTTATGCAAGTTTTATGTACAGTATGAAATAAATAAATAAACTTTTTAAAGTATTTTTACTTCTTTTATTTATTCCACCACATAACTTTGCACCGCGTGAACTGATTCCAATAATTCTTTTTTTACCGGAAAGATGGTACCTTAAGGGTCGTCCCGTAATTTGGTTTAGATCCGATCATGAAAATAATGAAAAAATTAACGGTTAAAGATGCACTCAACTTTCGAAAGTAATACAAAATTTTACAAAAGATTTTTAATATAAATAAATTAAATAATTTCACGAAATTTTTACACTGTTTTATTCATTTTCGTCGATTTCTGGTTTCTCATTTTTTAATACTTCGAATAACGAAAATTTAACTGAACTTGTATTTTTATCATGTATGTAGCTCATTTTGGTGGAACGAATTCGAAGTTAGCAAATTAAATTTTCGAATGCTTATTAAGTACATATCAGCGGTAAACTTTTTTAAGGCTGTAAAGTGTAAGTGAGTATGCATTGCATATTTTTAGAACAATGTTTTCATTCGCAGTTAAACTTTAAAGAGCTCTCAAGAAAAATGAAAAATTCTTACAAAATGACGCACAAGAAATGGAAAAGAAATTTTTTTTCTATCAAAATGTCTTAAATCATAATAAATTTAACCCCAAAACCCACCCCTTGTTTGCGCTACGTTACAAATTTGATATGTAAAAGTAAACAGACAGTGTTTAATTTTGCACACACTAGAACAGGAAACTGGTTACCTCTCTTTATATGCGTAAATTTAAACGAAAATTTTTTAGATGAAAATTTTAAACATTTTATGTGTAAACTATGAAAATGTGAACAATAAATGTTTAAAACCCAAAAAACCAATTTGAAATTTGTTCTACGCAACACATGTGATAAGTAAAAGTAAGCAAGCAGTGTTTAATCTAATCAACACGGTGTGTAAATTTGCATTCATTAAGAAAGGAAACTGGTTACCTATCTTAATATGCGCAAATTTAAACAAAAATTTTTTTAGAGTGTATACTATGTTCACGTTGAGCCTTTAACTCGAGTTTATCTGCCATTTTAGAGTTTAACGCTAAACTCTGCTCTAAAACTCGCAGTTTCGGATGCAAATAATTTTCGTTTAACTCGCCTTAAACACCACTTTTATTTGGAGTTAAAGCGTTTCCGAATTTGGTTTGTGTCTTTGATAATCCAAACCTGCAACCAACTTTACAACAGGTAGTCTGTACTGTAGGATTTAATCAGAAATAAGTGTACTAATCAACAATCTAGCTATGCAAAAACCAAAAATGTGGCCCGATAAACTTTTTGGTCTAAATCCTGGAGTACGGAAACAGGCTAAATGTGAATAAGAAAAAGTAAACGAACAAATGTCAAATTAAACTCTGAGTTTATTAAACACCCCAGTGAGAAAACTTGACAGTTGTTCATAAACCCTAAAGGTTAAACTCGAGTTGAAATTTCAACTTTCAATTTCAATATAGTGCTAGGTGAGGTTATTCTGGCTGGCTGACGGCCCCACATAGACCAATAGGTATCTAGTGATGCCAGATGGAAATAGAGGTTCAGTTAATTATATTCGAAGTATGCATCATTTAGGATGTCAACGCTTTTTGAGAATTTCTACAGTACTTGAAGCCCAAGTGTTGCCACGTCTTCAAGATTATTAAACCCTGGAGCTCTGAGATATTTTAATCGTGTTTTTGGTACAGCAGAACAATGGCATAGAACGTGTTCTACTTCACCTACAGCAATCCCCATTTTCCTCCTTCTTCGATAGTAACCCGAAACCCCTATCCCAGTTCCAGCAAGGTATTATGTAGCCTGCTGTGGCTACACGCTCTTTGGCTATTGAGCTATGGCCAGAGTTTTTTTGCTTGAACTCCCCTGTTGCATTAGGTCTCTCCGCGAACTTAGCAGCAAGGCTCTATGCCGCAAGCTCGATAGGTGTTATATTGAGAATGTTTGCCTCTGCAGCCATTGGAGTTGTTCTGAGTGCTCCAATTTTCATTGTATTGATCCTTTCTGTTGCGGTCCACCACACCCCGAGCGGCATAGAGTAGTATTGGCCTAACTACTGCTGTGTAGCATCAATGCACTAGGACAGGGGATAAAACCCAAGTAACACCTAGCATCGTTTTGCATGCGTAGTGGGCATTACTCGCTTTCTTCACTCTGTCCTCCACATTGTACCTCCACAGCAGTTCGCAGCCTAGGATTACTCCAAGGTACTTGGTGCGGTCTTTTGTTTTTGAGTTCAGTGCCGTTCAGTTTAAGGAACTTCCACGCAGGAATCTTGTATTTTCTTGTAAGAAGTACAATGTCCATTTTTTCTGCATTAATCCCTAAACCTTCGCTTCATTCATTATATAATTTATGGTATCTAGGTATTTTCCGGTCCCCATTACTGCAATGTCATCAGCATATGCAACTAGTTTGGGTGCCCTCCCTTCAAATTTATTTAGTAGGTCGTTTACCACAAGCAGCAATAGGAGCGGTGAGAGTACCCCTCCCTGTGGTGTGCCCTTTACCGCCTACTTTGTTAGCCTGGCTTCACCTCATTCTGATCTAATTCGTCTACAGCCTTAAAAGTTTTTTATCCATAGAAGAATGGCAGGTTCTTCGTTCTTTGCTTGTATGCTACCTAGACTAGCTTCTCTTGATACGCCATCAAAAGCTCCACCGATGTGTAAGAACATACCTAAAGCAAAATCCTTGTGTTCCAGCGTTTTTTTTTTCTATGTTCGTTACTAGAGCATGCTATGCAGCCTCTGTCGATCTTCCTTTTCTATATGCTTACGTGTTTGTCTAGGAATGAAGCTAAAGTAATGGGTCTGTATTCTTTCGGGTGTAGAGGGTCGACTTTACCTGCCTTGGGTATGAACACAACTCTCAAATCTCTCCACTACACAGGCACATATTTAGTTCAGCCTCAGACATCCCATGTATATCGGCTCTAGCTATGGGTTCACCATGTGAGTAACCTTCTGAATCATGGCCGGAAAAATTCCATCAGTTCCAGGTGACTTGAATGGATCAAAACTGTTTATTTCCCATTCAATCTGGCTTATTGTAATAATGTTGTGGGAGATGTCATTCACGTTTTCTTTTCCAGATTCCATATCTGTCACGTCTGCACATCCAGGAAATTGCATATCGAATAGGACCTGCAGCGATTCTTCGCAGCTTTCAGTCCATTCATCATCGGTTCTGCGTATTAACATTGCCGTGGACGGTTGTTGGACAGTAGCTACCTTAACCTTGCCACTTCGTTTGTATTCTCCCATGCTGCCGCAGAAGTCCTTTCACTATTGCTTCTTGGAGCTACGAATTTCTTTCTTAAAGCTTTTTAAGAGTTCTTTGCACTCCTCCCAACAAAACTTATTTTATGCTGCCTTATTTATTTAAAAGTAATCACATTTATAATGAATACAATTTTCATATTTGTGGAAAAACTACAAGTATTACAAATATGGACACTTTATCTATACAATTTCGGGAGAGCAAGTTTTTCTGTACTTCTTTGTTTAACCCGCCGAAGACGCTAAAGTTTTCCAGCCTAATTTACGATTCTTAAACATATAGCGTGGCGTATAGCCATCCTGGTCCGCTGTATACATCGTTACTCTCTCTGTAGTGGACTTCTCATCGTACATTGTGTACATATCCATTTTAGCTAGTTGTTCATCTGGTGTATCGGGATTCATGCCAACACCGATTTCCTCGCGTTCGCTGTCATTTGGCTCCTCCAATCTGCATGAATTCAAAATATTATGTTACACATGTTTTAATGCTTCGACAACTGTATCACTTACTTGATGGCAGGATTGGCAGGATATATGTAATCCAGTGGATCAGCATTTACGGATATGGAAAAGGTGGCGAACATTGATAGAGCAAGTAACTGAAATTATTGAATTTTAATTGGTTTATATTAGTAAAACCTAATTGGTTAGTTACATAGGATTTATGATACACATATCAGTAAACCAAGTATGTAAAAATCGAGCCCTAACCGCCGAAAAGATGTAAGTAAAATTTTTTTTAATTTTTTTTATGCAGAAAAAGGATATAAAAAAAATCCGCTTACATCTTTTCTGTGGTTTGGGTCGATATGTAAGTTACTTATTTTAACTACCATCTCTTACGTAGGCTATGCCAGCAAATAATTTCTTCCAAGCAATTATACTGTATAGGAAATGTCAAGATTTGAAATGACAGAAAAAATTGGGTCATAGACTACGGATCTGTATGCCATTTTCGAGATCGGGTCATTTTCTCAAGATTTGTATTGTGAATGAGAAAAATCAAACTTTAAAAGTGAAGAATTAAAAAATAATAGATTTTTCTTATCTAAAGCCTGTTCTTTTACAAAAGGATCAAGCTACTAACGAATAAAATCATTGGATAAATAAACAAGAAAGCCATATTCGAACATGGCCACACTCGTGTGTACATGGCGTATGAGTAACCTTTTCCATGTTAAACGTTTGAATTTTTTTTTTCAGGGTTTGAAAACACCAACTTAGACATTCCGAATTCGTTCAAAATATGTTAATTTTAAAACACAATTCTTTCAGTGTTCGTCGGGCTTTTTGGACATGGCGGCAATCCACTGTATGTTTAATTTAATAGTGTTCGCTTTATTTTTGTGAAAACGAAACATGTTTTGCAAGTTCTGGAACATTTCTACATTCTTTCTTCAAATATTTATATCTCTTATTCCAGATCTTTTTCGTTTGATTTTTTGCATTATGTTTTTATTATATTTGTGATTTAAAATTTTTAAATAAAATCAACTGATGGCGGTTCATGATTGTGTGTTGATTAATAGCACTACACTGAGGATTTGGCAGTAACATCTTTCATCTATGGAAATAACACTGTAAGCATAAACAGACGGCAACGTTGATCCGGATTAACGTCGCAATTGATCTACCGTCTGATCCCCAAAAAATATCCGATCTTATTGACTTCGGTGTAACAAAGGGTATTGCGCGACACCAGATCATTCTCCCTGCCTTATAACATTATCAATGTTTATTTATTATAAATAAAAACAAAAAAATCTTACAAATAAGCACACAAAATGGTTAAAATACAAAAAGTATATCAGTTCGCTTATTGACCCGCAAATTCTTATTCGGACCAAGAATGATATCGACAGGGCAGTTGAAAATCTCCCCCGCAGAAATTGCAACACCAAATCCTTCTTTTAAACTACGCAGTTCTTACTGCCTGACCTGCACACCACAATTAATTTGATAAGTAAAAAGGGCAAAGTAAGAAGGGTATGGCAAAGAATTCGCTCTCCTAAGCTTAAACAGGCGGAAAAAGAAAGAAGTACGCAGTCGATCCTTCAGTCCTCGTCTGCTTCGAAACAGACTGACTACTCCCTTTGGCGAACACGGAAGCAGGCACGTTCTTCGAGAAGCTGGACGAGGAATGATGAGCATAAAGCAAACGCTTTCGCCTGTCATTTTTGGCACGTCTTTAGACCCAATGAAGGAGCCCACCCGTAAAATATTTCAATACCCCCCAGTAGCCTTACCACAAATCCCCTTCGGTTTAAAAAGAAAAATTTATTTAATACACTAGTTCTTAACATTCAGAAGAATAAAGCGCCTGGATCCACTAACGGTAGTATTATTAAATATTTTTAATTACTAAATATTTTTAATAACCATATTAAATATTTTTTAATATTAAATATTTTTAATAACCCGCCAGATTCAATAAATAGATTCTTATTATACAAAAAAAGTATATATCAAAATTATCCAATGACCAGATCTAAACCAATTTAGTTAGTATGTGACCACCTCGGACACACTACCTTACCGATAAAAAAAAATTATAGATAGATACGTGATCTAAATTTATGCGGAAACATACATAAAAAAAACTATTCCGACGAATTTATAACCTCCTCCTGTTTTCGAAGTCGGTTAAAAAATAGTAAGTCCTTTCATATCACTGTCATCAGTATTTATGTAAACACAATTTCTAAATTTGAATCAAAAGATTTGTAGTTTACCATTGTTAGCCGCAAGTTTTTTTTCAGGATTTTTAAAAATAAAAACAGAACTTTTTTAAAAATAACTAGCGATCTTATATATGTTTCTTAACTTACCAGTTTTAAAGAAGCCATGATGAGTTGCAACACGTTTAAGATCAAGTCATCGACTGATTTACTGTTAACAAAATAGTTAACTTTACGGCTTGGCCTCGCAACTTTAAAGATGTGTAATAAATAAATATGTAACAATCAGTGTTGCCGTTTTAGCCCTTTGGTGGCTAGATGTAGCTACCACATACTTTTTATTGCCACCTAAATTTTTTAAATTGCCCCAAGCCCTTTTTTTAGCCCCTTGGGGAATTTATTCATACTTGGTATGAAAAAGTTGTACATATATGCGTAATTTGATCTCATTTTTTTCATTTATTTTAGAGATGAATTTTTAAACTAAGAAAGACTGATATATATACAAATATGTAATTTATGTTCCTTACATTTTTATATATGCTTAATTTGTTAAATGGTACATCAATTCGATTGACCGTGTATGTTATTGCGGTGTGATTGTACCAGCTGCTGATGCGACTTCAAAAACTATTTGAAAATTTTATGATTGTGCTAGCATGCTGGTGTCTTGATGTAATTGATGAAATTAGCTCAATTTTCTAAGCAAAAAGTATTTTGGCGAAAATTTCTTGCACTATCTGAAGCAAAGCCGTGGCTGTGGAAGATTGAGTTCACGATATTGCAATTGTGAATTTAAAAAAAAAAAAACAATGTTTTAGCAAAATGGTAGAAAAATTATGAAACTCGGCTCTAATCATTTCGATCTTTCCTGGACCTCATATGTAAAGAAATAACCATTGTACCAGCATGTTGTTAAGTTATATGCTTCGAGCCTGATGGTACAATCACTTGATGGAGCCAGCAAAGTAAGCTGGTGTCGTATATTTCCTCTTTGCGCCGCTGTAGCAGTCGCAATTGCCGGGTGAACAGAGCACTAGAGTGCCTCTGGAGAGATCCGATTTCGAGTGCTCTTTAATGATTTGTTTTTTTTTTGTTTTCTAATTTTTTTTTTTAATAATCTGAAGATTTTAATATTTTAAAAACAAACCCTTTTTATTCAGTCAATTTTTATGATAATGAAGTACCTAGGTTTATTTCATAATGAAATTGTTGTTAAAATGTTTGTAACATCGAAATAGTACCAAAATCCATAGTATGTATACCATGGTGTACAAACCATATTGGACCAGCGCGAGCAAAATGGCATTCATACATGCTATCAGTTGACTGTCTCTGTTTGTTTTCACCACACATTTTTGGTGTAGTATAGTATATAAATCATATTTCAGTCAGGGCTATAACCAGCGCCACATGAATCCACATTTCCAACTTCGTAGAAAAATTATTAAAATTCAACAAGCTTTAACGTTTGCACCCAAAAATTGTAAACTTTTTATTTAGGCATTTTCTGCCATACAAACGAAATTGTGGAGCATATTTTAAATGGAAGAAAATGCACAACACCGTCAGTCAAAAAAATTATTTAAAATCAACTAGATTTTCTAGCGGCTTAAATTTCCATTTTAACCTACTAAAATTTGATGAGCTACAAAACTGCATAGCCATAATTTTCCTAAAGATTCTGAATAAAAAGTTTAAAATTTTCGGGTGGGTGCAAATGGTAAAGTTTGTTGAATATTGATAATATTTGTACGAAGTTTTAAATGTGGATTTATGTGGCGGAGATTAGGTAAGATTCTAGACTTTTATAAAAAAAATACAAATATTAAATAAACAAAAGAAAAATATTTAAAACTAGTCAGAATGTCACTTGACTTAATCAGCTGACCACAACGGTACATTAATACCTACATACCTACATGAAGGTATGCATGTATGCAACTTACATACATACAGGCAATTAAAAGTTATAAAATTTTAGTCAATTTGTTATTCCTATTGTCCTTTCCATGGAAATGCTAATAGAAAATCATGAATCGACAGGTGTAACGCTGGCATCATGCATATTGCACTCTATCTTTTACCATTGACAGTTGCAGTTTTTATATAAATTAAAAACTATTTTCATACATTTTTATTCTCTTGTGGTAAAACCAGCCTTAGTCACTTAGGAATGCATGACTTTGCGGCAATCTGCTCCACGTAAATGAATAACATGGCCTTTGAGGTGAAGAAGATGCAAAATATTACAACAATGCATCAGTAATTAAAATACATAACAGAGATATTGAATAGTAGTAAAATAATTGTTGTTTTGCAATATTTAATGAATGAAAAAACTGAGTAATAACTGTTTATCAAAAATTTTCTTGACGATGTACATTATTGTAGAGCGAAAAAATCAATATTCAATTTCGAAATTGTAGTAGGGCGGAAAAATTGCGTAGCATGATTACATTGAACCGATTTAAACCGTTTTCCGATCGGATCATATTTACGGTCGCCCCAAGAAATTTCTCAAAAATTATGGTTCTTTCACACTTATTCTAGAAAGATTTTTGTTATGCAGTTTGCAGCGCATTAAATTTTAATATAGTTAAGGCCAAATTCAGAGTGCTTTTTGTACTGAAAATCTGTAGTTAACTGCCGATTCGGAGTTAACTACGCACTGTGAATTTAGCGCTAAGTGCAAGTTTGAAGTTGCTACAAAATTGTGTTGATTTTTGTCAATTTTTTCGCTGACAGTCAACTGTCAACATAAAAATACCCAAAAATTGGCGATATTTTAGCAACATGAAACTTGCACTTATACTAAAATTAAAAAAAAAACAAAAAGCACAAGGTAATCAAATTTCTTGAAGATTTTACGAAACTTAAGACCAACGGTCTAATGTGATTATATTAGGCAACTTTTTGCCGCAGTATTATAATTTCGAATACGAAAATTTGACTTTTTTCGCTTTACCCTAAAATACATGCTATTTTATGTGAAAAAGACTTTACACCTAATTCTTGTATTATGAAACCTATAGTAAAATTCACCAAATGTTAGAATGTTCTCTACATCGTGGCTGAAACTGAATGTCAGCAGAGGAGAGAGCCCATAGAATCCTGCGAGGGCACACGCAAACTCCGGTGGCTTTTGTGTGAAGAGGTTGCGCAGCAGCAAATTCTGTTGGACGTCCTTGATGAGAAAAACTCTGATGGTCAGATCCCATTGGTAATGGCTGAAGGATGCAATGGCCAGTATCGCAGTAAAGATAGTGCACGATATTCCGGGCACCCGCGATATGCAAGGGAGTCGAATGAATTCAAAGCAAAATCCGCTATAGCTTGTGATGACGCTTGGTCAGTTTCACTCTACAAAAAGGCGAATACTGGGTTAGATCTAGCCTGGAGTGTAACCCACGGTAGTAGGTAGACACGCAGAACGATCAGGGGCGGCCAAAAATTATTTTTTAGAAGCGGTTTTGATGAAGAAAGGCCTTAAATTAGTAAGCGAATGTCATATGTAAAGAATGAAAAAATATTTTCGGGCACTGGCTGAGTTGGTTTCGAGATGTCTGAAATTTGAAAAAGAATTCCACAGACGATGGAATAATGAGCTCAATCAGCTTTACATCGACATAGTCACAGACGCTGGCGTACGTACAGATGTAAACGCTCTAGCCTTGAAAGTATTCAGCTCGGAACCCGCTGAACGTAGCAGAAGATGGTCTCCTTAGCCGGTTACAGCGTTAAATACGGAAAAGGTTGAAAAGGAAGGTGAAAAGGAAGAGTTAATAGGTTTGAGCTCTACTAAATATCTCCAAGATTTAACATTTTATGTGTATTGTGGCTTTGTATCAGACATATTTACTGTACGTAGTGATCTCAACCAAAAGTTTAGTTTCAAGTCGGAGAGGTTAACGTCATCCAACAGCAAGAAGGGTATTCCAACAAAAGTAAAGCCGGAATTATAATGCTCTCACCCCCTTGGGTTTCTCTATGCCAAAAAAAAATATACCCTTGTCCTTTTTATTCTGAAATCAAGAAAAATTTAGAAAGCTCTCAAAGTTTTCTATGTGTTTTATATCGAGAAAAACAATTTTTCGTAGAAATGGTATACAATTTTTGAAAATCAATATTTTTTCGATCGAAAAACTTTATTTTTCTTCAGAAGACGTTTAGTAACAATACCCAATTATTTATTTAACCATTTTCTATTATAAACTATTTTTAGAGGACACCCAAAACCTCAAAAAAAATGGAATGGGGGTAGAGCTCTTTTTAACAGTCGATTATCCGGTTAACCAATTATTCGAATAGTCGAGTAGCAACTTTTGCATTGACTGAAAATCGAATAGCAAGTATTCGATCGTTTCATCAACTTCGACTAGTCGTGCAATTGATTAACTGTCATTATTCGAATAGTGAAAAATGTTTAAATACAAATTTTTTCTCACTTCAAAACAAAAAATTTGCTTTATCCAAAATGAGTTTACGTAAGCGTAGCTGGGTGTGGAACTTCTTTTCTAATTCCGAAGGTGTAACAGAAGTCAAGTGTACAATATGGGGACAAAATATGGCCTATAATAATTCGACATCGTCTTTGGCAACCCATTTGAAGGCCATTCATAAAAGGAACAAGGAGCAGGACCTGGAACTGTATGTTTATGTTAACGAACTAAAAAGTGGTAATTTTCCAAGGTTTTTCCTCCCCAGGACCACAGATGTAGCCAATAGTGAATGTGCCGAACCAACCCCGGCAAAAAGTGTCAAGCGTAGAAGGAAAAACGAAGATGGCAAAACTATTTCAAACGAGTGCCAAGAGATTATTATTCGTGCAATAGCACGATTAATTGCGACAAATATGCTACCTATTTCTCTTGTTGCAACGCCTGTTTTCCATTAGTTTATGATCATGGTGTAATAATAACAAGGTGTTGTCAGTAACTTAACCTCACTTTTTCGGCAGGTCTATTCCGGTTACGCATTTTAAAGTAATATAAAAGGTACTAATTATTTACTACTTTTAATCCGTTTGTGCATACTATTTCGAATTAAATGTAGAAAAATATATAATTACAGGCTCATAAGCCTGAATATATGTTTGTATCGTCAGCCCCACACAGCTTGGACATATATTGTAAGTTATAAAAAAGTAAAGGCCGTAAAATAAAGCAATTTCCTATAAGACTGTTAATGATTTTTTAAATAGATTAAAACACATAAATATCGATAATATAAGCGAAATCGTAATTTAACCGCTATATTCTAGTGCATCAGTAGTCCATTTGGCTCGATATTATGACAATGCAGCAAAAGATATTCAATATAAAAAAATCGCCTTTCCATACGATTTTTGTGTACATGTTTTTCCATTGATAACCACGATATCTTTTATATTTTATATTTTGAGGACAAAAATTATACAAATCCA
>NW_016163175.1:0-16187 GCF_001687245.7 Rhagoletis zephyria | reverse complement strand
TATCCTCCCCAGGACCACAGATGTAGCCAATAGTGAATGTGCCGAACCAAGCCCGGCAAAAAATGTCAAGCGTAGAAGAAAAAACGAAGATGGCGAAACTATTTCAAACGAATAAGTCACGTATTGATCTCCATCACAATTCATGTGGTACCACACCATTTTTGGTACTATAAATATTCAAAGCCTATCAACCGCAAAACTTATGAAATATTGAAAGCAAACTCGAATAGTCGAATCTGTCAAGTAATCGAATGTAAACAACTAGTCGATTATGAACGGTTAGTCGAAAGTGAACGGTTAATCGATTAAAGGTATTCGACTATTTTTTTAAACAACTTTTTCTATTCGATTAACCGATTAATCGGTTAGTCGATTAACAGGAGCTCTAAATGGGGGGACTCATAAAAAATCGCTGGTATTAAAAAATTTTAAAATAAACATTTGCATATTATTATTGGCAGTTTCCTGAAGAGAAGCAAAGTTTTTCGAACGAAAAATATTGATTTTCAAGATTTCCATACCATTTCTACGAAAAGTGTTTTCCCACTATATAAAATACATGGAAAACTTTGAGTACTTTGAGCGACCTCTACATATATGTTTTTATTTCAAAATAGAAAAAACAGGGGTTTATTTTATTTCACAAAAAATTAACTCTACATTTTTTTTACTAGAAGTATTACTTAGTTTTGTTGATTTTAAACACTTTCAATCTCAGTCTCCCTACCGCACTAATTAGCACTTTCTTAATTCGAGAAACCCGCTTTTATTTATATGTTTTTAAATACATATCTATGTGTGTATGTAGTATGTATATAAGAACTCGATTTTCTTTTCATTTATGTATTTTGTCATAGTTTTTTATTTTCAATTGAAGCTTTTTTGTTGCAATAAACCGTTTTTTTTTTTTTAATATAACAAATGACAAAGATTTGAATTTGAACAGGCTTTGTTTGAAATAAACGTTGTTGCTAGCAGCTTAAAATAAAGGCTGAAGTAGGAGCAGTAGATCTGCATAGCTTTCGGGTGATTAAAAAAAAAACCTTTTTATGAAATACGAGCAGACCCTAAAGACATCAAATTTTTGGTAAACTTTTCCTTGTACTTAAATAAATATGTATATGTATGTAATTGTTTTCGAAATATGTGCAGAGTTAAGTCTCAGTTATGCATACTTGCATGAGGATTATCACATAAAGAGTTTGTTAAATGAGCTTTGCGTGTAAGCGGTTACCCAACGCACAGTACTGCTTATGTACCAGTTTCTTGGTTTTTGATTTCTACGTAAAAATTACATTCTATGCTTTGCAGTGCAAAGTATCCATAACAGAGCAATTAAGCTTTCTTAATCAAATGAATATCAACCAAAAAAAAAATAAACCTTTGCAATATCGGTGCTTACTTGAGAAACCTTACCCATGTATGGACATACATGTACATATCGTCGTTTAAAGTGCAAAACCGCGTATCAACAAAATGCAAAACCGCGTATCAGCAAAATGTAAAACCGCGTATGTGAAGTTGTAGAAATTATTTTCTAGAGCGTAAAAACACTCATATTTCAAAATGGTTCTCCTTTTTATAAAGCAATCTCATTTCTGGCTAGTATATTTAAGGACGAATGGATAAGGATTGTGCCAAGAGCTTGTATGAGCAAATCCAATTTTTGGCAGCAAAATGTCAGTTACGCGGTTTTGCAGAATGACGATACGCGGTTTTGTACTTTAAACGACGATATGTATGTATGTATGTTTTCTGGATTGTACCTCTACTTATTATGGCACAATTTGTTACACCATTTTATTACGAAACAATTCGCCACAGCAAATTTCATTATGGAACAGTTCATCACGGCAAATTTTTTTATGCCATAATTTAATTAAAATTTACTACGACATAGTTCATTACAATAACTCATTGCAGATATTTCAAGGTTGAATGTTATGGGAAAATTCACGCAAACATTCTCAAATCGACATATTTTTCCCCATTGGAAGTATGTATCAGCGATCGACTGCTCCCAAGCTGCCATGCCAGCCTTCCATAGAACTGTTCGTCCTGGGTTCATGATTAAGTTCAGCATAATTTCAAATCCACAGCTCAATTGGAAAGCTTACTTTAACTCGTTTGTTACGGCAAAGTCATAGTACATAATCCCATTAAACTACACAGAAAGGAGTTCTGCGCAAACATACTTCCGCCCCCCTTTTCCGGCAGGGTTATATCCCTAAAAGAGATCATTTTTATCGTATTTCGCTCTACATCATAGACCATTTATAAATGGTGCATACATGTATATATGTATGTCAGGGACTGTAACAGTTGCAACTTTTATTAAAAAATCGCTCTTTAACAGTTATTTGTTTACTTTTGTTTAATTAATCCTTAAATAACAGTTAGTTTTTATTTTAAATTAAATGTTTAAATGATTTATTTATAAAAGTCATCAATAAAAATCAGTCAGTGATTTTTACGTTTAAAAGTCATCAATATAAATCAGTCACTGACTTTTATTTTTTAAACCATACTTATAAAAGTCGTCTGTATAAGTCCTTGTAAACTTTTGCTCTCCAATGCCTTCTTAGAGAAAAATTTTAATGACTTTTATGCGTATGGCTTAAAAAATAAAAGTCGGTGACTGATTTATATTGATGAATTTTAAAAGTAAAAGTCACTGGCTGATTATTATTGATGACTTTTATAAATAAAAGTCTTCGATAACGGTTATCTAAGACATATAATATCAAAATCAAACATAAGTGTTATTTGCAGATTATTTAGATAATAATCAAAAATAATTGTTATTTTGGATTTATAAAATAAGAATCAAAGATAATTGTTATTTATTTTAATTTTGCATAAAAATTACAAAAAAAAAAATTATTTTCAAATTTGATTCACGGTAAAAAGAGAATATGTATCACTTAGTTTTCATAGTGAATTTTTCAATGACAGTTTTCATCAATAACTGTTATGTTCGGTCCCTGATGTATATACCTTATTTTGTTCTTTTAATATGGGTAAGATCAAGTTGCAATCGAAATTGTGTATGTATGCTTCTGTAGAATTCTCCTTTCTTTGTTGCCGGAGAGGAGATGCGGAAGCGGAACAGCCGACACAATTTTTAGAAAAAGCGAAACCATATTTTGAAATGAGGAAATGTTAACAAACCTGAATATAATACAAAGCTCAATTATTAAAAATTATTTTCTATTAAGCCAGAATAAAACCCATCGATAACCGTATTAGGGTGTGCCAAATATTATAAAACAAACTACTAAACGCTTTGAGAAGAAATGTTTAAAAAATACAGAGCGAAATGATATTAAGCAAACATTTAACACCAAAACATATTCATGGAATAAATAACACGTATAATTATTAATTCTGAGATGAATTCTCCCTGTAATGAAATGACCATATAATGCATAATTCTGTGATGAATAATTAAGTTTTTGTAATAAAATTTGTCATAATATTACACCACCGTATTTTTTATTTTTTTGTGCATATCCTCATTCTCAAGCCAATTCATATGTTTTTCTCCACACTGTAGACACATGTTTTGGTTATGAAACGTTGCATACATTCAGGCTCTTGGTTTATATGCCTGCGTTTTCTAGCATATATTAACAAGGGCCGTTTTTGATTCGCCAAGCACGTAGCAAGTGGCGAATAGCGCTGCAAAAGTTACGAAATTTTGGATACGCGTATGTATTCGTTACTAATACTAAGTTATGCACTGCGACCAGAACACCTATTGTGCCCATTAACACCCATTACTTTACTCATTACTTTTGATACAATGAAAGACTTGTACCTCACTCGAATCATCGCTACAAATTTTGAATCATACCAAACCCCAAGCCTTGCGACGTGTATAATCGATGTGGGGGAAATAAGCGGTTCCATTGGATCACAATTTTTTTTTTTTGTTGTTCACCAGATGCCACTGTCCGATTCCTATATAGAATTGCTCAGATTACGTTCAAAAAAATTTTCCCATTTAGTGACGTTTGCACAGTGAGGGGTTTACTCAAATTCGGTGGTCGAATTTCAATTTTTGTACTGAAAACCTGTAGTTACCTGCCGAACGAATGTTAACTCGTCACTTTACGATTGGCCCTTAATCACGTATATCTTACGAACCAATTTAACAATTTTAAAATGAAATACGGAAAATGGAAGCTAACGAAATTCTCCATTATACATCACTTTTCGGTAGGTGATAATTTTTGAGAAATTAAATTATTACTCCATTTTTTTATGAAAAAAATCTAATTCAATTAAATTTTTATATTTTGTATGAAAACCTGTTCCTTATTCTTGGATTAAACAAAAATTTTCAAAGTGATGTATAAATTAAAAATTTGTATACCCAAATACATATCAAAGATTTCTTCATTTTGTTGTGAGTACCGAGATTATTATGTGAGTAACGTTTAGGTACTTCTAATAAGGGGTTTTACCCGTGTTGTGGATATGTTGGCTTGATTTAAATCGGACTAGTCTCTTTCCATACACGTTCGGACATTCAGTACATTACAGTGCACACAAACATCTCAGAAGGGGCGCTAGTCTTATGAGATATTGGAACTAAGACTGGAATCATCCCAGAGCAGTCGCTTTTTATGCTGGGTAATCACTATTCTTACTTGATTTTATGCCTAATGTTATGCTACAAAACTTTGTTGAGTTCAATTGCACGTTAAGTGCCCAGCAGGAAATGACATCCATAACATCAGCCAACAAAAAAGCGGAAAGCAGTGCAGTCTATTGATTATAATAAATAATTTTGATTTTTTTTCAAAAAATCATTAAAAAATGCATATAAATTATTTTATTGCTCTCTGTCCAATAACTTCTTTTTTCATATAAAAAAGTATATTACCATATACAAATTAATAATTTTTGCGGTTTTTAAATATAACAAAAAATCTTGATCTTTTTCATTGCGTTGTGCTATTTAGGTTATGCGCGTTTAGGTACTGTGATCCTATAAATTAAAGTCTGGGGCTATTGGAACATAATTTGCTCTAAAGTATCTTGTTCTTCGTAGAACAATCTGTCTTGCCGAAAGTAGACAATTCCCCTATTTGACAAGTGTTTCATTACTCTGTAGCTCTGCAGGGGCCAAGAAATATTTTCAAGACAGATCGATAAAAGGTACCCAAATGTGGTGTTCAGCATCAGAAAATGTCACATTAACTCCGAAAAACGTAATTTATTTCCAAAAAATCATTTAAAAATTCAAAATTGTTTTATTTTTTTTATTTTTAACTTTATTTGTACAATAAATATATAATCTACAAATACATTACAACTCGCTGTACTGCTGGCAACGGCTGTAAATTAAAATTTTTTCCATAGCAACCAAAGAGTCTTCCCAGCATACGAAATGCAACCTGCAGCGGGCATCCCAGCTTGTGGCAATATCATATAGCCATGTGATGATGCCGTACTATGTTCTATTTTGGGGAAAAAAGGGGCAAAGACTAATTTCTCGAGAGTGAAACGAGATAGCTAAAAAACATAAAAAGAATAAACAAACGATTTTAATGGAAAATTCAGGGAAAATAGTCTCGTCGGAAAATTATTTTATTCGTTTGTCCTTTAAAATGACCGATAAGAACCAAATTTAGTTTACTTACTAACTACTTTCCCATGATATCGATATCTCGACGGGGCGTGCACTCCCTACATTAGGATGGTCCAATAACACCGTGTGACAGTCAAAACGACACGAAAAAAATCAATATATTTACAAAAGTAGGAGCTAAATATAGTTGCGTTTTTAATTTTTCTCTCTGACGTCAAAATTTTTTTTAAAGGACTTTGAAATTTCTAGGATATGTTTGAATAAAAAATTATTTTAAAAATTTGGTGCATTGTAGAGCAACAATATGGGTATCAATAAAAAGGAAAAATTCTGTAGAATTGAAAAAATAATAATCTTTTGGTACACCAGGACGAATAAGTGTTGAAAATGTCCTTTTAAAAATGTATCCTTGAATATCCTGCAAAATTTCCAATATTTATTTTTGAAACAAATATATGTCAAGGACTAATATATAAACTACCACATCCTCGAATTTCGTTCTTCTAACTTTATTAGTTTTAAACAAAAAAAAATACACTTCTCTTTATAAGATGAAGTTACTGGAATCATTACACTATATACATTTGATTCCGAAAATCTAGTTAATTTCTTTCCTAGTGTAGCGTTTACATGGCGTATGAGCAACACTCTTCCCTGCTTATTTTTCATGAAAAAAAATCGTTGGGCATTTTTATTTGACCACTCATTCCTTCTTTATATATAAATCGATTTTCTTCATTAGTAGCTTAATTTTTTTTGTAAAAGAACAGGATTTAACAAAAAGGTAAACAACTTACACAGAATGTGTTGTTTTTTAAATTTTTACCTTTGTTAAAGTTTGAGTTGTTTTCATTTTTTCATAAAAAAAAAATAAAAAATCTGGTATGATTCATTAATTTCTCAGAAACTGTTGGACCCATAGAATTCTGATGTATACACGGTTTATGGGAAATTTTATTAGCTTTCATTAACTTTCATTTTCTTTCACTAGTTTTAAGGTTTTTCAATTCTTTCGTAAGATATGCGTGATTAAGTGAAACCACCGTTTTTCAAGCTGAATAATGGTAAATTGAAAATATCTCGAAAACTTATCCATAGAAAACGAAACTTACTAAATTTTCGAAATCACCGAGAAATTCCACATAGGAATTGGATAGTGGCATCCAAAAAAAAAAACCCCTTTTTCTGTAAACCAGTGTATTCAGACATCTTGTCCGTCTTATAAGCAATTTTCATTGCAATCAGTGCAACCGACCTACATATGTAGGTAATGCAGAGCTGGCTACTTCATAGCCATGTGGGCAGAACTTTTTTAAGCTTTTTTTATTATTATTAGTTCATTTCATATTAACGGACACTTAGTAATAGCTCTCTTTAGCGAAAACTGATTTGATGACATTTGGACTTGGTTGGAACTGAGTTCAATTATTTTTGGGGAAATAAAATAAAAGAAAGTTACAAAACTTTTTTTAAACCACCTAACGGCTAAATTTTCTGTAGTGTCAATTCTTTCCATTCAAGTAATATGTGTTCTAAATATCAATCTTTTCTGACCTATATGGTCAGAGTTTCCAAATATCTCGACAACTGCGCCACCTAGAGCATAAATACATACTTCACATTGCATTGTCGCCGCCTTCTGAGCTAAGCTTGAAATTTCAAGTCCCAAGCTTATCGGGAAGTTGGTTAAAAGCATTTACATATGTAAATAAAAAATATTATCGTTTGTAATTTTGTTTTTGTTTATTTATAAATTTAAAATTTTTCATATTTACAGTAGCATTTAATTATAATCATTATTAGCAAACAGCATTAGTACGCAGAGTTCATGCATCGCTCAATATATTCTCTTTTTGCATTCTACTACATATTTTACGTTACTTGCATACTACTTAGTTATATAACGTATGTATGTGTGAGTGTATATACAGTTAGAAATACAGTACAATTTAATTTAGCTTATAAGTTCGCCGCTTCAATAAAGTTGTAAATATGTGAAGTATTAAATAAGATAAAGAAGTACTCAGCAGCAGCAGAGGTGCCAAGTCATCGAAATATTTATACAAATGTTAGAAAAAAAAAACGTGTTTACACGTTACGTAAGTTTACATATGAGATTTTTAGAGTTTCGAAAGCGAAAAAACAGCCGAATCATTAATAAGTAAGTATATCCTAATTTCAAGAGCTTAAGCTTTTGCTCAGCATTTTTAAACATGTGTGTATTTACCTACATACATACATACATACATACATACATACATATGTACATATGTATGTCAGCCTAAGTGAAGGACAGCCTAGGTGCTGCTACGTAACCCATTGAGACGCATTGCAGCAAATTACAACTACACGTACATATCACTAACTAAATTAATACCACACATGCGGTTTTCCAAATATTATTTGCATTTTTTTTTTCTTTCTTTCTTTGTTGCTAAATTTTGCAATCACTTAAATCACAATGTTTAATGCGCTTTATGTTTATTGCCAAACAAAGAGCGCTCGCTGTCTTCAATTACGAACTTAAATTCAATTTTTTAAGGATATATTATTTTAAGGCTTCTTTGCAGCGGTTTTTTGCTTCACAGCAGATGATCAATAACTTCCACTTCCTTATTTTATTTTAAAAATTTGTCTCAATACCAGTCGAAATTCCTCGCCCGCAGCCCTCTTTCAACGCTTCGATTCTTATTCTTCTTCATGCCTCAATTACGACGATCTCCCTCAGTGCTTCAATCCCGTTAGCGCATCACTGCAGCTGCTGCCGTTGTTGCTTATAATCGCTTTGCACATGACCATCTTTACGCTGGCGAGGAAGTCGGTTAGGTAGCATCATGTGGGGCGTGGCGGTGCTGCCGATTTGCGATTGACGGGCGGTGGTGGTGGCGCACTGCGCATGCGCGGTACAGGTCTCATATCGAGAATTTTCGGCGGTGATGGTCGTTGTGGTGCTGTCGCACTTAGATTACTTGTTCGTTCCGTTGCTGAGTTGGAACGTTGAGTTAATTTTGGTTGTGTTGTTATTATTTTTGGTTTATTAATGTCGGCTGATTTGCTCTTTTTTGTTTTATTTGTTGTGGCTGTAGTTTCATCTTCGGCATCACTTGAGACGGAATCGTAAGAGGAGGGCGTCGGTGAGTGGGGCGAATACGAGTCAGGTTCCAGTTCCTGTGACTCTAGCATCGTACGAAATTCCTGTATCGAATCGTTGAGCGCCCACAGTTGCGAGAGTAGTGAGAGATCCAACTGACGAAGGCCGAACTGCAAATAAAAGAAGAATGATGATGATTAGTTAAAGGAAATTGCAAAGTTAATAAATTGCGGGGGTCATATACAAAAAAAGGTTTTGTTCTCAAAGAAAATGTGTAAAGCTAAGAAGAAACAATCCTTTTTAATGCCGACTCAACTAGCCATCCTTTTGAGCTCTTTATTGTATTGCTATGTGGGGTACGCCATTATATGTTGCCACATTTACAGTTTCAACTGTAAATTACAGTTTTTGGAAGAAGTTGCAGTTACTTAAATTACCTCCTAGTCCCAGTCTCGAAGTTTCCGATTTTAACGAATAAATTAAAATTTCTCTTTCGGTGTTTTTGTAAGTTTCGCCACAGCAAATGTAGAAAGAATATTTTCCCATATCAGTTTGAATAAAACAAGAAATAAACTAGAAATTTCAGCACTCTCTGCTATTTTAAAACCCAAAGATTTCTTTAAACAAATGCTTTTTGAATTTGAGGTATCGAATCAAATGCTCAAAAAAAAACATAACAAAGTATTTTACGTAAAATAATAAAACTATATTTAAGTTAAAACAAAATGTGATTTAACTGTACCATTTAATCAACCCGATTTTTGTTAGTTATAGTTTAACCGGTCTCCCTCCGTCTTCTAGCCATGAAAAAAAATAAAGACCTGAATATTTTCTACAATTTTCAGAAAAAATTACACATATTTGCACTTTTTTAACGTAGCCTTATGCCCAATTTCCACTAGGCATTGAAATGACAAAAAGTATATGCCATTTAAAAAAATGTCATGTGGAAATGAACTTAATGACACCTTTTTTTAACGTAGTGACACGAATATTTTTTAATGCCCAACTTTGTCATTTGTCATTTTGGCAATTTAATGCCTAGTGAAAAACCAGCATTATATAGCAATAATAGTATTTATGGGATTTTTCGGAATGATATATATATATGTTCATCGGTCTGATTTTTACAGCCTTCAGGAACGCCTTATTGAGGTTAGGTTTTTATGCGTGTTATAATTCAAAATAAACCGATTACATTCACGTTTTGAGGGTTCACACATAGCATTATTGAAAATATATGGACATAATTTCGGAGTTGTATATTCATCGATGCACTTTTTATGGCATTTTTAAGACGTTTTTGAGGTTAGGGAATGTACCACTGTGCGTCGTCGGGTTCAATGGTTCTGTCGAGTGTGTTTTGATCTCGCCTTGTATTCGAAAAGATTCCTACTGACGTACCAGGAAAGAGGCTCTGGAAATTGTTTGCTGTTCACTAGGCTTTCGAGTTATTTTCCAGCGTTATTAGTTTTCCAGGTCATGACTCCCTAATTAAAGCTTAACTGCCTTCGTCCAGGTGGTATAGACGGTCGTCGTTGTTTTCGTTGGGGAGAGGGTTAGGATACGAGTTTTTTTGCCTGTTTAGATCGGCGAACCCTACCAATCATTGAACAATGTGAGTCTTCGTTTGCAGTTTTTTTTTTTTTGAGATTTACATTTCCTAGCTTACTACATTTCCTACCATAAGACTTGAGTCCTCTCTTTTTCATGGAAATTAGAAGCTGCTATTATTTGAATTGCTCATTGGAATTAATCCCTCCAAGCTTGGAAAAAAAATTAATTAAGAGCCTGGCAACTTTGATTGATCTTTCAAGGTTTCTAAATTTTAAGTTTAGAGGAATGCCTTAGTCAATTTGCACTGCTGAGGACCACAGCTGGAGAGAGGCGATTGCTGAAATTTTTAATCTAAGCTCGAATCGAAAAACAGTGTCAGTGCCAGTCTGCACTTAGAATGAAAAACTTGGGCTTATTTGCTTAAAGTTTTTTATTCTCATCTCAAACTGTAGTACCAAAAAACTTTTTTCCATCAGAAATCGTCGATAGAATTCATGAAATTATAATGGACGACCCACCAGTGAAGGCTAAGGATATAGGCATCCAACTGAGTGGGCACAAAACACGAAATATTAGCCGATATTTAAGCGCAAAAGTTTTCCAGCCATTTTGTTAGGGTTGATAAAATGCTGCAATGACAAGACCAAAAAACAGTTAAAGTAGCGAATTTCTACGAGCGAACGTGCACCAGAGATGTGCGCCAACAAGGTCATAGCGACAGATTTTTGTGATAAAAGCGATGTCACTAACATCGATTATCGATAAATACAATCCCCAGCAAATATTCCTGTTTCCAAACCTGAAGCTGAAAAAAGCGCTTATTTTAAGTACTTTGAGAAAATCTATTATTTCGACGGGATTCAATTTGAATTCAAAGTTGTTCCCGATTTTCCGTATATTCTTCTTCTAATACTCGTATTCATGATAGCCAAGTATGACAACATTTTATTTTTTAGTCAAATTCTATTAATAATTTCCTGTCACTTAGTTTACTTAAATTTTTAGATTTGCTTATTATGAACGCACAAGCAAATGACTTCACATCAATCCGCTTACTGTCAGCTCAGCAGCACTTCTTCCTTTCCAAAATGTCATTACTGGTTTTGTGTAAAATAAAAGTGTAAATTATATTTAGGTTTTTTTTTTTTTTGTTATTTAACTCGTCACTTTATTTAGCAAAAGCTTTACAAATCCGATGCCGCAGACGCCAAGCATTAATCGCTCATTGGACTATGCTAGCATATCGGATTGCTAGCGTAGCAGCAATATTTTATGCTACCGTCAAGCAAAGCCAGCAATTACACGTATGCACATACATAAATACATACATTAATACCTATGTACGTACGTGCTTTGTTGGTACTTGTACTCATACATATTGCAATGCGAATAAATACTTACTCTTACTCTTTTACACATTTTAGTACTTTGGGTGCAGAAAGTTGGAAATTCATTTGAGATGCCATGCGGTGATATTAATTGACAAATGAGGTTTTTCCTTCCCACTACGCGAAATTACTTTCATTTCGATCACCTCGGCAGCGGTAATACAATAGCAAGAAAATAACAAAACAACTCAATGTACATTAGGGTGGGGCAAAAATGCAGGAGGGGTGCAGGGGGAGTGTATAACATGTATAGATCTCACCGCCAAGGACTTTTCTTAATGGGAAAAAAAGCAAACCCGTATTTTTTGTATAGAATGAAATAATAGATGAAGTTTCCCATGTATTTTATATGGGAAAAATCGTATAGAATTCTTTAAAATCAATATTTTTCGATCGGAAACTCTGTTCTCTTTCAATTTTTTTACCATATATAGGTTCTATAAAATCCCTATAAAGTGCAATGGAGAAGCCATAAAAAAATCAATAATATTAAAAATGTTAAAAACAAACGATTGGGTAGCGTTGCTGAAGGTCTCCTGAAGAGAAACAAGCTTTTCCGCTTGAAAAATATTGAGTGCCAAGAATTCTATACCATTTCTACGAAAAAGTGTTTTTTACACCATATATGTAAGTAAAATACATCGGCTTTGAGGCAGTGCTAAATATACATATGTATATATATATTTTTTTTACAAAAAAATCCGGTTATTCTCTTATCTATTTTGAAAGATCCTTGGAGTTAGAGCTTAAAATTTTAAACTTTTGTTTTGGACCTCCCTAATGTACATACATACATACTAAGAAATACGTGCATGCATATGACGCATGAGCCCCACAATGATGACGGTCCCCATTTTCTGTGGCTTACCTACTGGCAGTTCGCATTTGAATGAATGTTTTGATTAGCAAACGGGTTGTAAAAGTTCGAAAAGTATTTTGTTACTTTTGATAATTTCTATTGTATCGTTTGTGCTACAAATATACACAAATGCATATGCGAGCTCATTTGCAATATATTTATGTAAATGTGTATGTATGTACATATGTATACTTGAATGTGATATGGTTGGCGAAAAGTAAAAATGTCACTAACCGCCCGATTGGCCGGTCGATCGAGCGTACAAATGTCAGCTGCTTCAACTTCAGCTGCTGCCACAATTATTCAATATCTGCATACAGCTTCGATACCGCAGTCCATTGGCGAATTGGCTAGATTTGTTGCTTACTTTGATATATTTTAAGTGCCGCAAAGGCCTGGATAAACGCACAGTGGCTTCGTTTGGATACTTTAAATAGAAAATTACTTATTTATTTGTAGGTGGAAAAGTAATTTGAGCAAGAAAAACTGAGAAAGCTAAGCTTTGTAAGTACGAATACATACTCAAGCGTAATGCACTTAGCTGGTAGCAGCGTTACCTGAGCATTAAGACCAGTGTTGCCATTTTACCCGTTTTACGGCTAGATTAGATTTTTAATCTGTTAGAAATGGCTAGTAGCGTTATCGCGGAGGCAGGGTTATATAAAATTGGGCCGATTTCGATTATTTTTATTTTAAACAAATTTTTTTTTTCTAAAGAAGGCCGTAACGGGGACTTTCTTCATAAAATGTTTATTATCAATGACTTAAATTTAAGTGTGAAGTTTTATTCGCAAACTTAGAAAATAACAAATTGTTTCACTGTTTGCTTAACAGGCGTTTGTGTTTGGATATACTGCCAAGAATAAATGTTATAGGTATTGTCTTCCTAGATAGCGTATATTCAATTCTGCCTTAATTACAAAACATCATTGTTGCCCACGCTTAAAGTTTTAAGGCAAAGGAAAAATGGATATTTTCAAGCACTATGTACACATATGGGCTTACTTAATCTAACTTTTTTTTCCTGAGAACTTATTTAAATTCCAAAAACCGAAGGCCAACTTGAATTAAAAGAACCAGCACAAATTTCTATGTAAAGCAAAACTCTCTAGGAAGACAATAGGTTTGTTCGCCGAAAATCCAGCGAAAATTATCACTCAAAATATCAGTTAATAAGAAAAAATGCTCTCTCAAGTAGAGAAACTTGCAAATTTCTGCACGAACGCATAACCGTTGAGTTTTTGGAGGGAATAATCCACACCTTCCACAAAAAAATTTCCAAAAATCAAGGATAAGTCCTACCTCCATAAAACTCACTAGGAAACTTTCTAGGAAATCTAATTAAAAAGTTCAAAAATTTAGATAATGAGATAAACTATCATAAAAAAATAATAAGTATTAAAAAAGGCGAAAGGGAAATAGCAAAAAATGCTAAATGTCTCTCCGCTATTCATATTTTTGCCACTGTATATATGTACATTAGGGTTATGATTTTTTTTACACTTTTATTTAAATTTTGATTTGCTTGTGCTTACATTTAATGAACTTTTGTCCATATATTACTTTTTTGGGGATATTTTTATATTTATTTTTGTTGGTTCGTGAAAATACCTCCCGCGCACACTATCATTTCATTTACAAGGCTGTTGCATGGCAAAGCCCCATACCTAGTATAAAAATTCGACCGAAATTCCTTTTTGCCTACCAAGTTTTGATTTAAAAACGATGTGTATCAGCACTAAATCCACGAATCTATTTTACTTTAATAAAACCATAAAACATTTGAGAAGAAAAACTTGTTAAAATATTAATTTTCTCCACTTAGAAACTGATAATAAATTCCGCTATGCGCGGGAGTTTTTTTTTATAATTTATCAAAATTGTTGTTATTTTTTGGAAATTTATACAAAAGTTCATCGTTTGCCACCACATGCATTTAAATCTAAAAAAAACATAACCCTAATGTACATACTTACATACATGTGCATTCACATACATAGTCACACAATATGCAGTTGTTTCTGGTGTGAAATGCAATTTCTTCCCAAACAAATTATGATTGAACGCCCTACGCACAATGCTTTCAATGCAGCGTTAAATGGCAGCAAGCAAATGCCAGAGATGCATGCATTTGTGGCACTGATTTCACTATCACAAATTCACAACAGAAATTAAATGAACTGCTTGGGCCGCTCCCTTGCGCTCTATTGCAATATTTGTACATACATATGTATGCATGTATGTACTCGTATGTGCACACATAAGTAAATGCGGATATTAAAATTGCAAATGTACGCTTGTGCAACTTTTACGCGTGGCAACAAAATTCCTCAACACTTAAACTCGCTCGCTCATAAATCGTTACAAACCGAAGCAGCTAGTAATTGAAAGTTGCAAAGATTTATGCGCGGCTAGCTTTCAGAACATTATTGCATACCAAACAAAAATATTTGCATATGGAAATTAATTACTTGTAAGCAATTGTCAACACTCATTTGCATGCATTAACATGCATTTATGTTTGTAAGAGCAATGCAAGTGTATGGTTATGGTATACATATATGGCCAAATATACCCCACAGGAAAAAAGTTGAACGAGTAAAGGAAATTTTTGGACCAGAACGATGCAAGATTTCTATCTTTTTGCATCACTGCCCTTGCGATTGGCAGCATCTGCCCGTTTGCGGTGAACAGCGGCAAATGGCAAAGGCAAACAACTATTTTTCCGCTATCGTTAGCACCCTTTACAATCGGCCGAAGTCGCGGCTAACAGCCACTCGTTGTCACAGATCTCATATACGATGCCGACGTGGAAGCCTTACATTGACTAAAGACCAAACAAAACATGCATCGGTTGCGATTTACTCAGCCAAAGTAATTTGCTATAGTTTTGACATATTGGTACAGTTTATATTGTTATATGTAGTTCTCATCTGGTGCTATCCGCTAGAGATAGATTCACCAGTAAGACAGCTAGATAGCGTCTAACGAACTGCTTTCATTGGTATTAGTAGTGTATTGCTGACCAATCTCACTTTGAAACTTAAAACCATTCGAAATTGACGGCTTTTTAAAAAGCTTCAATTACTAAGACACTAATGGCAAACATTTGGGTGTTTAATTTAGATGAGGTATTGCGGATATCGAGAGTTGCCTTAACCGAAGGCACACTGTAAGTAGCAACCAATTTTATGCTTCCTTAGAGTACCGTAAATGAATATATTTTTTCTGAGGGTTATACCTGAAGAGTTTATTGAATCGAAAGCTGTCTTACATAATTGAGCTTTATGCACTCCACACCTCTCTTTAACTCTCTCCAAAGTCCTTGTCGCTTTACATCTACGCCTTCTTCAATGACGATTCATCCCAGTTTGGTTTGTCGGCTTTGGGCAATCGCAATCTCTAAAGATTTGTTGTTTATGAACTGATATTTAGTCTTTGCCGCTAATTTATTTTTTATTAACTGCAACTTACCGGATCTTCTAACATGCTTCTAAAATTAGAGGTCATGAAAAATTAAGTTTAACAAACGCTTCCAAGGTAATATTGATTGAGATTGATATCTTTTTACATACTTTATTTAAGTTGTTTTGCAATTTTTCAAAGCATTTATTTCATTTAGTTTGGCATTTTAGACAAGAACTAAAAAATTAATAACCATTTATATCCAATGATTTCATAGCCTTCAAATAA
>NW_016163174.1:0-38028 GCF_001687245.7 Rhagoletis zephyria | reverse complement strand
TTGGCGATAAATATCTAGTACGGAACTACAAATTTGGTTCACCAGTTCGAGGTTTCCCTACAAGGTAACTTAGTTCCAATAGTTATGCAATATTTAAAAAAAAATCAACAAATTTTCGTAAAAAGTCCAAGCTTATTAATTCGCGTTGTTACAAAAGATTTGGAATAAACAGTTTTGTAACCCATTCAATTGTAGCATAATAAAGTGCACGTTTTAAATAGCTGCGACTTACCGTTCATTTTTGACAATTTTTCTTGTTTGAGGTGTTGCTCATTTTTTACATATCAAAATCGCCCAGCATACTGCGCATGTAATCATTAAAATTTAAAAATAATAAAAAAATAGTCAAAACTTGTCAATATGTGAGTGTCGTTAAGTTATGATAACCACTATATATACAAACAGATAAGCCTACATATCTGATCGTGTATGTAAACAACTTTGCACGGTTTTCAATACCAGGCAATTTCACTTCCGCGTGAAAATCAACAAAACTCACCTTTAATCCGAATTTCGGGGTTCTGTGTTTCACTTTACGAGTTTTATTTCCACTTTCTTTCGGATTCCAGGACCTGAATATAATACTCGAAAAGTAAAACACAAACCCCAAAGTACGTATTGAAAGTGAGTTTTGTTGAAATTCACTCGCAAGTGAATTGCAGAACATGCCTGATATTTTCGTTACAAACGTGCAAACATATTTACATACGCAGTGAGACATGTCCATACATACATTTACATGCCCATATGTACATACATTGAAAGCGAACTTTTATAGAAAAATACAAGGAACTGCCTTATGTCACACATGAGGGTAAGAAATGTATGTTTTAAAAATTTTCGCAAACAAATACATTTTTTACATCGAATATCAGAATTTTTGTAGTGTATTGGTTCGATAGGAATCGTCAAGAAGTTTTATGAACTTCGGTTAAAAAAGAGGCTACAAGAATGGTTGACATTATTTTTTTTTGTGACTTTTCACACAAGGAGGAGATGAAGGTTAAATAAATAAATAATATATTCAACAAACAAAATATACGCACGAGTATTGTAAATAATGCATGCATAAGTATTCGCAGCTGTTAAGGATTAAAAGGAAAGCAAAACGAAGGCTAAGAGGATATTAAAAAGCCAAGGAGAGTCCTTTAACACACACTTTCCTACAAAAACTACGAAGTCATAAACGCTAGAATGCAGAAGCATTCTTAATCGCTCTCAGCATTTCTGTCCCTAGTAAAACGCCCTTTTAAAAAAAAAATTTGTTAACCTTTTAATAGATGTATTTGTATAAAAAAATATGTTTATTGTAAAACTATACATATACTAAATCGATCGAATTATTGAACTGTGTGGAAAAGTAACCTAAAAAATTAACGGAATGGCTGGGCGTTTCATAGAGGATAGGCGTGTTTTATCTACAAATTCACAGACGCGTGTTGATGCTTTAAAAGTTGAAAGTAATGGACAATAATCAATTAATAATAATTACATATCGCTAGCCGCGCATCAAAACAATGAAACACGCAGGCTTTCACATCACAACATATACATACATATGTATATACAGTGACTCAAACAAGTGACCATGTGTTGATTTTTTTTTGAATTCGTAATGTTTTTCGAGCTAAATTTTTTTGGTTATTTTTCTATAAAAATACCGCACTGGCTTTGGCCAAAACCTTATGCATAACAGTCACCGCTTAATCGATTTATTTTTCCATTCTGATAATTTATTTATGCATTTGTCTATATCTATCTCGAATCGTCTTTCCTGTTACCAAAAACCGTTATGCTCGGGTATAAAAATAACATCACTGCGCAGGAATTTTGGAGTGTCGCACCGTGTCATCCACACAAAATGTACATACCCAGCAGAAAAATATTGTCAACACAAAATATATAACCTCTAGTTAGCTATAAAATGTGAACTTGAAACTGGTTAACAAGTAAGGCAGGAGTCATGCAGACGCAATCGGGGGATTGTTTTCTTTAAGTTTCTATTTGAATATCCTCGCACAGATTTTACTTGGAATTCCTTTTTTTCTTTCTGCACTTCACAAATACTTTTTCGAATTGAGAACAAATAAAAGGAATACCGAAATTTTATATTATCTTTTTGAAGTTATGTTTGACGGAGTTTGAATATGGGACCACCTACAGCAGAATATGTAAACAAATATGAAATGTAACAAAATATAGTAAAAAATAAAAAAGTAAAAAACAAAACAAAAGAATATTTAGTTTTTCTTATTGATATTTTATGTCCAAAAGTAGATAGTTACAATTTAGTTGACATCGCCATAGAAATATAGTTAGCGTTCCTCAAAGAAAATATATACAGGTAATAGTGACCTTTAGTTCCCCCGTAATCAACTTCAAGTTAACTTATAGTTGTTTACATTTCCCGCAGGGTAGCCACTACTTAGCAACCTATTAACGAGGAATAATGCCACAATGATGGATGTTATTTACATTACTATTAATATTTCCTTAGATAGTATATACATGAATATTCAAATCGCAAGGTATTTAACTAAATGATGGACAGAATGAGAGAAATAAACTTTCTATCAAACGAAAAGTAAGTATATGTAAACTTGCCAATGAATGATTTCTTTTGAAGATAAATATATATGCATGCATACTAGGAATGTTAATCCCGGGATCCCGGTCTTTTTTAAGTCTTGAAAGCCCCAGGATTATTTGCCTAGAATCCCGGGATTTTCGGGATTTGTAATTTCTCTGGTGGCAATAATAGAAACGCTTTATATTGACCAGTATGGGTATCAAATGAAAGAGAAGATTCTGTAGAGTTAAAATATATTACATTTTTGGCCCGTAAGGGACGGGTAGGTATACTCTTTTATAATTTTATCCTTGAATATCCTTGAAACTTTTCAATTCTTAATTTTGAAAAAATTATATGTTAAGGACTAACTTTATTAGCTTAAAAAAATGAAATAGATGTAGGGGCCATTTTCAATTCCTATTCGTCCTTGTGAACCCAAAATTTTATTTCACTGAATTTTCCAAAATAACCATATCTTTGATATTATAACGAGCCCTAACCGCCAAAATAACGCTTGAGACTTTTTTTCAAAATTTTCATTTTGATGCAGTAATGCATATAGATGCTCTAGAACAGTTTCTGCATCAAAACGAAAATTTTGAAAAAATGTCGCTTACGTTATTTTGGCGGTTAGGGCTCGATAACGTCTTTAAAAAAAAAAAAACGTGACGTCAGAGAAATGCCCATTTATACATATGCAGTCAATTGTGTGTAATATGAAGTAGACTTTTATAAACAAATATAAATTTTGGACGAATTATGATCTTCTTTCAGCCAAAAAAAATGTTTGACCTATTATTTTGCATCGAGCTTTTTTCGACATACCTTAAATTACTTTATCAGATATGTACATACTTGAGTATTATTTTTTGCATATACATTTAATTACTGTCTGTCGTTTTGTTACTTATGAAGTAATTTTCACTTTAAATAAAAAAGTACGCTCCAATCCCATTTACTTATTATTTATTATATACTAGGAGAGCTCTTCGAACCATATTGATGCAATTCATCATGATTCATGTTAAGTCATTGAAAACTAAGAAATCGAACCAACGACATCCCGAAGATCCCGGGATCGCAAAAATCGAAAAAATTAACATCCCTAATGCATATATATCACCAGGCCCAGCAGCAGTTTGCGTTCCGCCCGTGTGTTGGCAGTTCATCAGCTAAAACACAAACAAAAAATATGACATATGTATGAATGTAGGTCGAGCGAATAAAAAATGTACCATACATTTTGTTTTACATTATTTTTATTTGATGCTATTTCGTTAAAGCAATGGGCTAACTTTGGTGATCGTTTTGCAATACGAATAGGTTGTACCTTTCTCAATTCAAATAATGGATCTTCTATGCTTCTAACTTTCTAGTTCTTCTCTTTGAGGTTAGAGCAGTTGACCAAAGAGTTTGTTAGTGGAGCAAAGCAATTGAATTATTGTTTTTAACAACTGTGTATGTAAAATTAGGTCTAAGATGAAAGGAACGTTCTGATATTTATTTATTTATTATTGACTTAAGGCGACAGTTTCTTTTGCTTAACCATTTGATTTTTTACTTGTCCCCCAATGCATTTTCTGGGGGGTTTGGCGGACCTATAAAATATAGTTAGTATGAGAAAAGGATTAAATAAACAATTCTCTTGAAGAGAAACAGAGTTTTCCGCTTGAAAATTATAGATTTTAAGTGCTTTTTTTCGCATATAAAATATATGGATAATTTTTGAGCGCTTTGAGCGACCTCCAAATGGTTTTTGATGTCAAACTTAAAATATAAAGGCATACTTTTTCGGTATAGAACAAGCCTAGGGGGTGAGAGCATAAAAATTCCGACTTTACTGTCTCACTTGCATTTTTGGACCGCCTTAATGTACGTACATACATATATAGAAAGTTATAAAATGTATTAAAAAAACTCTGGCAATAGTGGAACAAAGAGAGATACCTCCAAATGCATCTTGGCAACCAGTAATTACGCATTGCACCAACAATAAGTCGCCTGCTAAAGTTTACGCGGGACCAGTTAATTGTTGGCCAAAATGGTAACAACCTCTTACAGCTGCACTCGAGAATGACTTCAACTTTCGATTTTTTTTTCTCAAAGTGATCAAATATGTACTCAATAATGGTGCAACAACTGTCTGCATAAACCGAAATGTAAATAGCGTATTTATAGTGTTATATGTCTGTCTAATACTTATCTACATATATACGTACTATGTATGTATGTATAAAAACATAAAAGTTGTATTCAAATTTCAATAAAAATATCAATGGAAGAAAAAACCTTACGAATCAGCTTTGTGGAGAGTTTGTTGTCAAGCCGTTGACATGGTCTATGTTGTTGCTGTCGGCTTTTGAATGCCAACCACAAGCAGTAGTATTAATCATTTGCATGTAGCAGGCAAACAACGCTAACAACTGCAACAACAAATACAATCAAAAATGTGGTGCATTTACCGCAAAGCGTTGAAAGTCGATCATATTTTACGTTGGCCTAACCACGGCTGCAAGCGAGTTGGGACTTTGCTTAAGTGCGAAATGATTGAGCGAGTTTTAATTTTTGTAATTTGACATGTATGTACGAGTATGCATAAATACTGCATACATACAATCATACCTTTTTGTTTACATGCTATTACATACTTTGACGGCATGTTTTTTAAGATGCAATGCGTTGTTGGCGTTTTTTCGATTTAAGTCATTTTCAAACAGTTTTTGTTTTTAAATATACTTTCATTTATATACATACTTACATAAATATACGCACATCGTAATTATACCCCTTACACACAAAATGTCGTCAATTTGAAATTGAAATTGAAATACACAACAGTTTACAATTTATTGCATACGAACGAAATTTGATTGTACTCATTTACCTTCCACCCATATCTAAGTTCGTTAGCTCTGAATTTATTGACCAGCAATAATTGTTTGACATTTATTGCGATTATTGAAACTCTGTTCGCAAAATTTTCTTTGACTTTTTCCGCCAAAAGTGGACACAAAGTATTCATTTGTGTGTCTATTTATGTATGTACAGTTACAAAATTTCAACAATATTTATGCACTTATTTATATGTATGTTTACCAGTACTTAACTCGATGTACGAGTACTTAGTTGCGAAAAGAAATTAACAAAATATTTACTACGTTCGCCGGAAATGCCGTTTGAAAGTTAAGGTCGTTACACGCATTCGGGGCTTTGTTTGCCATTTGTCTGTCTTTCTACTACATATGTGCACATGCATTTGTATTTTCAATAAAAGATATTGCGTTGTTTCGCAAGTTATTGGCGCTATTTCTTTGTTTTCTTCACTCATAAAATCAACTGCATTGATTCAATCGACTTAAGTATACAAAGGATGGTAAAACTGTTATTAAAAATTAGTCTTCATATTTCTTTGCCTACGGTCAACACAAAATTGATGGATTTTTATAATAATTAGTCCTTTTGTTTAATATGCTTATGAAATGCAAGGGCATTAAATAATCTTTTAGACTAGCTAAGAGAAAAAAAGTAAGTGCACCTGGGCCACACCGGAGAAGTGAAACTTACATTACATATGTACATATCTACTTTGTTTCACAACCAATATACATACATACATAAATCTGCTTTTGCTTAAGGTTATATTTTTTGTCTTTTTTCTACCTAGATATCTACCTCTACCCCTGTTCGTTCAAATTACATATATGTTATTGTGTTTACTTTACCTTCATACCCTATCGATAACAAAATCGATAGTGACATCCAACAAAATATCGAAAATAAAATTTATACAAATATCGATAACACAATCGATGACAAATTCGATACAAATTTCGCTAGCAAAATCGATAAATAATCGATAAAAAAATCTATAACAAAAATCGGTTAGAAAATAGGTAAAAATATCGATAAAATATCTAGTGCAAAATCGATAAATAATCGATAACAAAATCGATAATTAATCGATAACCAAATCGATAAATTATCGATGACAAACTCGATAAAAATTCCAATATTGAAATCGATATTAATATTTGTAGCGAAATCGATAAAAGTATCGATGCCAAAATCGATTAAAAATATCGATACCAAAATCGCTTAAAAATATCGATAAAAAATCTATAGCAAAAATCTATTAGAAAATCGATAAAATTATCGATAGCAAAATCGATGAAAATATCTATAACAAAATCGATAAATAATCGATAACAAAATCGATAACACTTTCGATAAAAGGACCGATAAAAGTATACGTTATCATATCGATAAGTCCCGAGAATCTCTAAAATCCCAAACTAGTTCCCAGATTGAGTCTCTGTGCCTCTATCTATATCCTTTTCTCTATAATTAGCTTTATTATAATCTTTCTTCCTCTATCTTCGTCTTTACTTTTATCTTAGTTATACTTTAACCTTTTATTAGCAAGATTTGTTAAGTTAATAGCATACATTCAAGAAGCACTTGTTTCCGTCCCAACCATTTCCGTTGCATCCGTGTGCAATTTCCGTTGAATTTGCCAATTTATTCCCAACCAACCAGCCGCCGCTACAGAATTTTCACTTCAAAAAAGTCTCGATAGTCTTCATTCCCAAACCAGGAAAGTATGACTATGCGCTGGCAAAAAGCTTCAGGGCAATCAGCCTGACATCCTTCATACAGAAAAGTCTAGAGTGCATGATCCCGAAGAGCATTAAATCAAGGGTTTTGGTGAACAACCCCGTTTGTGTTCATCAACATGCATATCAAAGTGGAAAGTCCTGTGAATCAGCTCTACATGACCTTGCAACAAAGATCAACGTGGGGCTGGGGGCAGGTGAGTACACATTGGGAGTCTTTGCTGATATTGAGGGGACGTTTGGCAACGCTGCTCTGCGGTCAGGAGATATGGAGTAGACGAAATCAGGATAAGGTGGATTCACTTCAAGTTTTCTAATAGATTGCTGACTGTGGGCGTTGAAGCTAGGCTTTTTAACCCGCCATGTTAGTGACGGATGTGAAATATCTAAGGGTTACTATAGATGCGAAGCTACCACGGAAAATTACGTCGATCTGAAGGTGAATACAGCGCGGTAAGCTTCCGGACGGAGAGCCTTTAGTAAAACCTGGGATCTGTGACGTACTATGGTCCTCTGGATATACATACAAAGCTTAAGTCAGACTAATCGTCGCCTACTCTGCTGTAGTAAAAAGCCTATAAAAAAGCGTGTGAATAGTCATCACGGGCGTCACGAGTATATCGTCAGAACCTGTTATTAACGCTGTGGTGAATTTTCCACCTCGGTATTTACCAATTTAAGAGTAGGCAATGAAGACAATGTGTCGACTGCAATCTTTTGGATTATGGCACGACGATCGGAGTTCCGGTTACAGAGAGTTATTTAGAGGCTTTCCAGAGATATACTCTATGTTTTTGACACCTTCTGGCAAAGTAAAACCTGGGAGAAAGTATGTCGTTAGATTTCCTTCCAAGCAGCAATGGAGAGCTAGATACTCTCTTGGGAAGCTAGGTGTAAACTTCCTATACCGAAGGAACTTTAAGTTGTCAAACAAATTGCAGACTTTCACCAACTAGATATTTATTTCGCCATATACAACTATGCTATTTGGGCACTATCACCAAATATTGGTAATTATAGCTACAGTATTGGCCAATACAATAGCACCCCCACTTCAAAGTGATATTGTTTGCCACTCATGTTTATTTATTTATTTTTAAGAATTTTCAATTAAAATACAGTTAATTCTCTCACAAAACTCACATAAACTCAAGCTTAAACTTTTTAAAAGAGCGCAAAAAAGTGCAACAAATTTTCACCCAAATTTCAAACTTTTTTCTCAGAAGCGGTAGAATTTTTTTTGAATACGCAGTTTTATAGCCCATTGGATTTTAGTCTAATAATGTGCAGGTTTCAAGTGGCTAAAAATTACCGATGATTTTTTTAATTTTTTATTCGCCGAGGATGTTGCGGGTTTCTGCCATATAAAACTAAATTGTGTTTAGTCGTTATATGGAAGCAAATGAGACAAATAAAATTCTAAAAAATCAACGGTAATCTTTAGCGACTTGAAACTTGCACATTATTGTACAAAATTGAATGCGCTATAAAACTGTGTACTCAAAAAAATTCTAGAGCTTCTGAGAAAAAAGTTTGAAATTTAAGGGAAAGTTTGATGCACTTTTTTGCGGTCTTTTAAAAAGTTTAAAACATTGGTTTATATGGGTTTTGTTGGAGAATGAACTGTATTTTAATTGAAAATTCTTAAAAACAAATAATTGAAACATAAGTGGCAAACAATATCGCTTTGAAAGGGGGGTGCTATAGATATGTCCAATACTGTAAACCTTTTTCTCGGTTTATAATATGCGCTCAATTTGAAAACGTTAGATGAAAGGTCAATATTATCTTTAACTTTTACTTTTTGCATTGTCAAAGGAGATGGTGACTGCCCGCAGCTTTCGAAAAAAATACATTTTTATGTTCCGCGGGGGTATCTTCGTGCTTCCCTGTCATTCTATTCATACAATGTTAGTTCAAATTATGCCCCAAACTCGCATGCGTTCAACCTATTTGGTGAAAACATGGCTTTTGCTCGCGTCAACTGCTTCTTTTGGGTAAAAAATTCGCTGTCTGCGAAGTTTATCCTTTATGGATGGGAACTTAAACAAAAAAACAGTAGGTGACAAATCTACATACTACAATACTACATATACGGCGGATGAGCCATCGATTCGATGTTTTGAGTGCTTAAAAAATCATTTGTTTGACGAAGGGTGTGAGAGCTCTTATTGTCTAGAAGCTACATAAATAGACGAAAGGCCATTTTTTGTTTTTCGTTGTTGCGTTTTTTGTGTCTTGTAAAGAAAAAAGTGAGCATTTGTTTCGGAGTTCTTGTTGTTCAAAGAATTTTTGCTAGTTTATCTCACTTTGAAAGGTCCATACAGTTATTTTGCCTTTTATTTTTGTCTCAAATGAATATATCCAAGTTATCCATGGCACAATAATTACAGGTATTGCCTTCCCAGAGGGCGCATATTCCGATCTGCCTTATTTAAAAGATATCATTATTGCCCACACTAAAACGTTTACTGCTAGGGAAAGGGATATTTCTATACCCCATATACCATATATTCGTATTCACGTATTTTTTTAACAAACCATCTTGCAGAGAACTTACTCAATTTGCAAAAGCCGGAAAAAACATTTGCTTGTAAATAAATACAAAATTTGTATTGCTCTCTTAATTTCAAACGTTTTTTCTTTTGTTTTGAAAAATTATAAAAATTAGATCGAGCGAAAACAAAAAGCAAAGCCCATGGTGGAATAATAACAAGGTGTTGTCAGTAGCGACGTGTTTGTTGTAATTTTGACAAGATCGGCATGCTTATTTTCAGTGCTGCCGATCTTAATTTTTATATTACTATTCGTTGGGAAATAGTATCTAAAATACTCCATTTTAGTATTTCGTTTTATCGCGATTTTTAAAGAACTTGGTGTTTTCAGAACGATATTAATATTTAAAATTCCTGGATTTGTATAATTTGTGTCCTCAAAATATAAAATATAAAAGATATCGTGGTAATTAATGGAAAAAGACGTACACAAAAATTGTATGGAAAGGCGTTTTTTTTATATTAAATATCTTTTGCTGCATTGTCATAATATCGAGCCAAATGGACTACTGATACACTAGAATAGAGCGCCAGTATGGTTAAATTACGATTTCGCTAATATTATCGATATTTATGTGTTTTAATCTATTTAAAAAATCATTTACAGTCTTATAGGAAATTGCTTTATTTTACAGCCTTTACTTTTTTATAAGTTACAATATATGTCCAAGCTGTGTGGAGCTAACGATACGAACATATATTCAGGCTTATAAGCCTGTAATTTTACATTTTCCTAAATTTAATTTGTAATAGTATGCACAAACTGAATAAAAGTAGTAAATAATTAGTACCTTTTCTAATACTTTAAAATGCGTGTTCGGAATAGACCTGCCGAAAAAGTGAGGTTAAGTTACTGACAACACCTTGTTATTATTACACCATGAGCAAAGCCAAATAAAAATAAAAGAATCAACAATGAATTGTGTCAAATTGAAAATAAGAGAGCACGAATTTCGATGTTAAGCAAAACTCTCTGGGAAGACAATACCTGTAATTATTGTACCACGCAAGTTATCTTAGACTATATTCAAACAGGCCAATTAGCTGAGGCAATTAAGCTTTAAATTGCGGTATTGAGTTTGGTGTTCACACACACGTCAGCTGCCCAATTAGCGATACGAAATCAGCTGTTGGGTTACCTACAGTGATGGAAAAGTTGTTACAATCGTTACTTTATTTAGTTTGAAAGTACATTCGGTACAAACACACAATTCTCAGGAAATCAGTTCTTATTTTTACTGACATTTCAATGCATTTTCTGGTGCGGGCGACTGGTCAAGTAGCTTCCCTCCTTTGTGAAGAGGCATACAAATGATACAGAAGGGTGGTCAAAGTAACGCAACTGTAGTTGATTTCGCCAGATAGACGGAAAATGCTTATTTGTAAAACTTCAGATAAAACAGCTAGGAGGAAAGTGATTAATTTCATCTTTTCTACAACATAGCTTTGCCTCGTGCTGCTCCAAGAGATTCTTTTCGTAGCCAAAAATTTGTTTAATGTGAGTACAGAAGTTTATATGGCATCTATGGGAATTGTTGCCTCCTATTTTTCTTTATATACAAATACATATTTACTTTTTAGGTACATCTATCTACTTTTAGGTAAAGTTTCCTTAAATTAGGTACAATTTTATAATTAAATTTTCCATCCCTGATGGTCCCTGAATGGGACCAGAAACAAACAACTGATTGCTCTCTGTTCAATAAACATACCTCCAAGTCAAAATTAAACATACCTAGCAGGGTTGCATAGAGAATCTGACACAAATGATTGCCAATTTATTATTAACTGGCAATTAATAATTTTAATTTTCGTATGATAAATTGTGTAACAATTAATGCCTAAATAGGTGAAAAGGTTCTTAATTTCTAATAAGGTCCCATAGTCATGAACATAGTCTTCCTTGTCACGATGTTATTTAGCTATTTGGACTTGGCGTGTTTCTTTGGGCAATAATTGTATGCATCAACCGACGCGAGTGGGATCCAACGCGCATCTAACCACCTAATAAATTTGCAACAATAGAAACACACTTTCGATTATTATTCTCACGTTTTGAGAGAACACTGGGACAGGCGGGTACAAAGCCACCAGATCCCGTTTTTTACTTCCCCCCGAATTTTAAAGGTATGTGGAAGTAACCTTGATGGATTATGGTTCTTTGGGAGATGCAGCACTTCCCTCTTCACTTACCACTCCTGTATTATGTGCCCTCCCGCATAAAGGCTGGAGACTTAAGGTTGGTTTTCACTAGGTATGTCATATTTTGAAAAGAAATTCTGTCAACATATTTTGACACAACTTTATCTCCTTTTCGCGTACTTTCACTGATTATATAATGACCAAAAACAGAGAGATAGCCAATTTAGTATCACATGTAGACGACTGAAGACCTATTCTGATCTGAATCAATCGATAAACCGTTATTTAGTTCCATTTGACAATGTGTGTTCACTTATTTGACGACAATTTCTATTAAATTAGACATAGTGAAATCCGGGCTTTATGTGATAACGTACCCTGCCTCAAGTACGGTTGGATTTCCTTTCTTGTGGGCACCACCTTAAGTATATCCTGAAGCTCATTTATCACAAAACTTGGTATTTTAGCCCACATGCCAGGATTCAGTTTGACACACTGGGCGGTGTTTCAGATGGTATTCACTTATTGTTATATCTATCATTTCTAGCTTTCCTCTAAACATTTTAAGCGATGTTATGAAATGGAAATATCCTTAAATTTTATGAACGGTATTAAAACAATGCCAACACGCATGACTCTTAAGTGCCAGCAGAAAGCTGGTATCAAATGTTAGTTAATCGCCGGTAATCAAGGAATAATCAAATTGCCATAAAAATCAATAACTATTATACGCACACAAAGGGGCAAAGAAGTGGGCAGCAACGCCAAGCCAAACAATGCTATAAAATTTTTAACTCGCCAGCAGCAAAACAACTTTCGGGGCATCACAAAATACCTTGAAACTCGTATGTTGCATGTTACCGTGAAGGTAGCAAGCAACAAGTGGCCAGTGATAAGATCACTAGCATGCACAGTGCTCATTCGCTTTGGTAATTTTATGGGCTTATGTACATTAGGGTGGTCCTTGAAAAATTAAATGAACGATTTTTACAGTCTCGTCCCCTAAATCGGTAATACCATGGTCACAGATAATACATATAAATTTTGGTCCCGATTGGAGTCGGTTAAGGCGTGTCGCAAATGGGTCATATGCCAGATGCCTCTATGGAGCCTCAAAAAAACTCAAAATATTATTTTCATTTGGTACCCAAATCGTTACCAGTAAAGTCGAGGATATCATATACAAATTTTAGTTGCGATTGGGGTCAGTTAAGACGTCTTCATAGGGTAATCTGAACTTTGACCGCTGTGCGGCACGCCTTAACCGTCTCCAATCGGGACCATAATTTGTAGCGGTTGAGGCTTAGCAAATCTGATGTAAAAATTTACTTCCTACATATAAGACCATCCTAATATACATACATACATGTGTATGCGGTTGTGGAGGAATATGCCATTCCACATACGCCGTGTGTCGCGCAGACAACAGGTGTCAACGCAGGTTGAGAGATGCATGCATACCTCCATTATATGCATATTTACATACATACATATATACACGCTTTTTGTGCTGCCTGTGGCGTTTGCTTGTGGCGCGAATTTTATAATAGTTTTCGGCCGTTTCGGGTACTAGTACTTACATATTTCTAAAGCCATTCGCTGATTTCTTTTACTCGTTTTTATGCCTCACTTAAATTTTATATAGTGCAATAAAACTGTTATTCCTTCGTGAATATGCATTTCGATTTCTATGCGATGTAGGACGCTATAATGCCAGCTGTAGCAATAAGAGCTTCAAATGGTGAGAGCTGAAGGCACTTAAGTTATCAAAAGATCTGTAAAATGATTAATAATCAGAATAAATTTCAAAAACTCCAAGCCCTAGATGTAAATTCTTAGTACTTATAGGGTAAGATCCCAGTGGGGGCAGACCTATCTTATTTCCGAATTTACCAAATTTAGGGAATAATTCGTGTTAAATGTGTTGAAGTATGTAAGAGTGAGTGCATTCCAAAAGGTCAAAACACAAAGCTTGCTTGGGTAGATGGCCTTTTACAGGTAGCAGATAGTAAAGCCACGTGAAAACGTTACTTACTTACTTACTTACATGTTAAACTCGAATTGCGGGTTTATATAAAATTATATATATACATATATCTTTTACAGAATCTTATTAAAAATAAATTTTTAATATTGCCAGCCATTTTCCGTGGGCGGCAACTTCCGCCAGACGCTTTAAAGTTCGCAAAGATTTAGGGAATATCCTCAGTCCCAAATTTTATATACAATACTTAGGAGACTATTTTAATACCTTTTGTGAACAGCCACACCAACCGATTGGCTGAATGTTCTCCCAGGCACAATAGCAGTTAATTTTTTTTATATGAAATTTATCAGAAAATTATGTTACTCATACGCCACGTTTCCACGCGTTTCATTAAACTTGATAGGAAAACGATAACTATAGATTACGCTATTATTATTTAGAACCAGTAATTAAACACAATATAATTGACTCTATCATCATCAGCACGAAAATTAAACATTTTATTTTGAACAAGCCGACGACCTCTAGTAAAGTCAAATCGGGTACGCTGAATTTTGTGATCATTATCTTTATTCTAGGTTAGGTCATTTAACCGAGTAATATTAAATTCAAAGGGCCCGCTTTTGAGCGAAATATTAAGATTTTAGATTGCTCTGAAAAACTCGTTTGGTTCGAGGAATCCGAATTAGACATTATTTTTGCCATCCGATAAATACTTATTACAGCTTTCATCCAAAAATTACCGAAAACGGCCAAAAACGTAGATTTTTGTATGGAGGGCCCAACATTTTTTGGAAATACATAAAAATTTTTATTTTTTTTATTTTTATAAACACGAAATATGATCGTCTGAAGCAACTGGTTTGAGCATAAAAAGGTTCATCAGTTTGCGTGGCTATGTCCGCAGCAGAAGACGAAATCCAGATTGATCACAGTGTGTTGGATGGAAGGCAAGCTTTTCGTGGTTTAGATAAATGTACGCATGTACTATTCACGTAGGGTGCTACTCAACACACCGACCCCTGCTATGTAGCTATGGAATCACACATCCCGCCAGCAATCGGGGGGCACAACTTTTTTTTTTGTGAGAGAGCGTTACCGAGAGTTAAAACAGAAGAGAGACTTATAATATGAAATAGGAAACGTGAGGTCAAAAAACGTGAGTGCGAGGAGTCTGCTACGCTGGCCGACAAGAAAAGCAATCGAAAATTTTTGACAGTAAATGGGGCGACATATGAAAGATTTCAAGATCGAGACGAGCTCCTGGAAAATAAAAACGCCAATCCGATGCTAAATGCCCTAAGTTTAATCTAATGAATTATGTGCGGAACACTTTTTCGCTCTACTGTATGGAAACTGCGGTGAAAATTATAGAAACAGCGAAAAATCCCGGTGCTCAATCGATGATGTTCAAAAACTATAAAATTGCAGCCGATGGACTACTTGCTGAGCTAAGTACGCAAGTACGATGGCAAAGATCTGTGATCAATCAAAAGCAGGCCTCCCGGTTTGAACTTAAGTGAACCCTGGCCAATCCACAAGAAGTTTATACACTGAAAGAAGACTGTGAATATAATAAAACTCAGCCTAAGCTGTTATTGAAATACTTTGTGGGAAAACTATAATTGTTAAATGAAATATGTACGCAGATTGCAAAAACTTCTCTTTTTTATAATGGAGGACTATTTGCAACACTGAATATACTAACATCACTTGTCCTGATAGCTTTCTAAATCGTCTGCGCTCTAGTCAGCGCGTTCTTTGCAATTCCGGAATATTCCTATCGAAGCCTCTCGACATAGAAGCTTCTACCGTCTTTAATCGAACTTTCTATTATTGCCCCGTTATCCGCTTTAAACCCTCATTCGCTGATTCAAAGTATTCGTCACAGTTTGTATTATTTCTAATAATATTATACATATAAGTACCAAACATCAATAAAATATACATATACATGAATACTTATACGAGTACGTACACGAATATAGCGCAAGCCTTAACCGCCTTCTTGACTAGTTAGCTAATTTATCCGAAACATTTTTGCATCTAATCAACTTCTTGCCTTTTAATACTTATCTGACGCAAATCTCATTAACTAAATAGCACCTTTGATCATACAATAACAATAAGAAAACATAAATAAACATCACACCAACGGGCAGACATTTAGACACCTAACCGAGAAATGTTGAGGTGCAAGAACTGTGCGTTCAGTCAACGCATCAAATTTGACTATGGTTTCTTATCTCTAAATTAAACATCGCATATCTCGAAATGGACAAAAGTTCTAATCCTTGACATCACAAACATTACATCAGTCTAAACCTACATAACTATCATCTCTACTATGGTCAGAAATTGCTGGAGGACGGGCTGTATTTTCCAGCATTCCGAAATTGGCTAGTTGCGCGCTGGAATGGAGAAAGTAAGATTACAGCTATGTTTGTAGTGTGTACACATGTGCTCACAAACTACTATGTATAACGTGTTTAGATAGCAGATAACAAGCAGCAGCTTCAAACAAACTAATTACCCATAGACACAATAGGGGTATTCTCTGAGTCTTGCAAAGCCCTTGCATGGTGCACAGATTGCACGGTTAAAACCGGTTTTCGTATGGGACAGCTTTGCAAACCGTGCAATCCGTGCACCGTGCAAGGGCTTTGCAAGACTCAGAGAATACCCCTAATAAAAACAATGCTGAAAAATGGACAATACTTTGTGATAAATTGCACCTATATATATATACGACAATGTGGCACGTAAACACAACATATAAACATGTATGCATATGTGTAGATATTTGTACCCAAACGCGTACGAAAGTGTTTTGAAAAAAGTAGCCAATTAACTTGCAATTACATAAAGTTGATGACTGCAGATTAACTGATTACCCTTCAAAGCAAATCCCAATAAATGAATGAAAGAAGAAAAGCTAATAGGAGGGAGTGGAAATTTGTCAGCTATGGCTACATAAGTGAGATGTGTGTTAATTAGAAGCGCTGTTACTTTATTTAGGCAGATTAAATAATATAGATATGATAGCAAAAAGTGAAAACCAAAAAATGTAGTAACAAAAACTTTAAATGTAATTATTAGGTAGAATAAACTACGTATATACGTACTTATATATAACATCAACCAATTGTATATGTATGCTTGGTAGATGGAGATTCATTAAGACTTAGGTTGGGATAGTTTACAGAGGTTTCGATGATTAAGCCAGCATACCTCGATTTTTAGTACTCGCTGAGGAACTGAGCTCTTGAATCATGGCCCCTCTTATCTTAGCGTATTCGGATCCTAAAAACCCTGAACCCAGTAGTAAACGGACAACAGATATATTAAGGTTTCAGCTTCTATTTTTTCCGTGCAGCTTCTGCAACAGGAGTCTTTTTGAGCAACCTGTAATTTTTCCTACGCTATAGAGAATTCTCTTCTCCTAACCATGAGATATTTTTGCGAACGTTTATTGTTCTATTTCGGCCACGTGAGTATCACTTTTCAGCAGATATTTTTTGAACTCGTACCATTTTTGGGTATGCAGTTTTATAGTCCATATAACGAGTTGTAAGTTTCAAACTTCTACAAAATCACGTTGATTTTTGGTATTTTTTTTGCGGACGGATTTTTGCACTTAATTTGTTAATTGCACTTGTTATATAGAAGAAAAAGAAGAAGAAGAACTTGTTATATAGAAAAATCGCAAAAGCGGTCGCAAAACAAATCTCAGAAATCACGCGATTTTTATCCCGTTGAAACCTGCACTTCCTTAGATAAAATACTATGGGCTATAAAACTGCATACCCAAAAATGTACTAGAGATTCAGATTAGAAAGTTGAAATTTTGATGAAAATTTGTTGAATTTTCCTAAATTTTGTATAAAGCTTGAAACTGTGATTTATATGGTTTTGGGGAAAGCTTAGAAAATATTTTCAATAAATATAAGAAAATAAAGAAAAATAACAAAAAATTTAACTCGAAAAATATTATGAATATTTCAAAAAAATTATCAACACGTGGTCACTTCTTTGAGTCACTTCATATGTTTTTAGAATAAGATAGATTACCGGTCTATTGCGTCTTAAAAGGATATATGTATTATAACAAAGCGTGCAAGGGCTTAGCAAGACCCTAATGTAACACGATATAGCAAAAGGACAATATGTATAGAAGCATGGCTACTTCCAACAATGTCAATCAGCGGACAATGAATAAAATGAAGGAACCAAGTCTACAATTTATGTGAACAATAGGCGTAACTAACTGTTAAAACAACGTTTCTGTTCCAAATATCAAAAGTTCTTGTCCTGCAGTAAATACTTAGAAACCCTTGGGCTTGGCTTGTCTCGTATTTTTCCATCACTGCCGCCTTCATTCAGATGTAAAAGTAACGCTTCATGTACAAACAAAGACAAGTTTTATTCTGATTCATACACCTGCCACTGCATTGCCGTTATGTTCCGATATCCAAACAACCTAAGTACGGCCCATAAATACAGTATATAGGCAGCCCCATATCATCTGGTCTCCCGTGAGAGAAAAGAACCATGCCACTTTTTTTGTAAAGTAAAGAAAATTAAGATTAATTATAGTAATTTCCGTATATTTTTGGTACCTTGTTGTATTGCAGTTTTTCTTTATTGCTGCTAGAAACAAATTGAAAAAACGGATAGAAGTGGGTGAAGGTTGTTTTTTCAAGAAACCGAAAATAGAAAGTACAATCTTTACATAGTTACTTCCTTCATTTCATAGAATTTCAAATCTCCCTGTACCTCTAAAAAGGTTAAACTTCAAAAAATAAAACCTTATTGCACGTCTATGTAGAATCCAAGTTCTTTACCGTGACTTCTCATTTTCTAAATTCATAATAACGGTGCAGATGCGATGACCTTCAAAAAAATAGATGGCACCCCTAATTTAAAATATTATCAACCCCAAAATTTTCTTAAAACTCTTTCATTTGACACTAATATTTCGATATTGCATTTATGTAGGTTATGTATAAGTAAAACAAATTGGACTTTTAAAACAGGTGGCGACCGTTTAAAAGTATTTTCAAACTAAAATTAATTGACGAACTAAGTTGAACTTGATTTTTTAAGCACATTGCAACTATCCTAAATAGAGTTCAGAAATAAATTATTTTCAAACCCATTTCGATTGATACCCATCTTTTGAAAATCCATTTAACTTATTAAATAACTTGAATGGAATTTTTTTACCAGTTGGCAGCCCTATTCTGACACCCTAAAAAATTATACATGTTAAATTTAAAGATTTCTTAACACTCGTTCTTCGGATACCCTTATTTTAAAATTTCATGTAACATATGTATAATTAAGCTAAATACGACTTTAAAACAGACGGCAACCCTCCTACAAATTATTTTCGAACTAAAATTTCTTTAACTATTGCTCGTATATTGGGTATAAAATAACTTAATTCGACATCTCAAATAGGTGGCAACCCTCTTCAAAATATTTCCAAACTACTACCTTCTTTAACCTGACACCCGTATAGCGATACCTTACTGACGTACCAAATTCTGTTAATTAAAATTCAATTACATGTTTTAAACATGTGGCAACCTTCCTACACGTAGTTAAGATATAAAGCGTTTTCAAAACCATTTCGGTTGATACCCATATTGTAACAATTGATTTGACTTTTAAAATAAATTGAGCTAAGTTTCTTAACAGGTGGCAACCCTTTTCGAAAAAGTAAAACCTCATTGAACATCCACATATTAATCCCTTTAATCTGACACCTCTTTTTTGAAAATCGAACGAATGGTGCGGATCTGAGGGCATTGATTATTAAATAACATGAGTTTAAATATTTAACAGGTGCAACTCTTTTCGAAATCGAAGTTTGAGTTTGAAACTAGTTTGAAATTTAGGTGAAAATTTGTAGCATTTTTTTGTACTCTTTTACAAAGTTGTTGTTGTGTTTTTTTGTAGTCTTTTACAAAGTTTAAAACTTGGGTTTATATGGGTTTTGTTAGAGAATGAACTGTATTTTAATTGAAAACGCTTAAAAATTAATAATTATCACTTTTAAATGGGGGTGCTATTGTATTGGCCAATACTGTATAGATAACTTATATCACAGGAGACTTGTGTATGGACGTGTTTGTTACTCACCTCGCTAACTGCATAATATCTAAATAATAGTTTTATGATATTAACCTCCTCCTGAAAGATAGATTTGTTTTATCCCATTGCTGGTGGTAACAAAATTTCAACCAATGCCGTGATCAGTATTGGAGCGATATTTGTAAATACTTTCTGGGGTTTGGGTCGTTCCTTGACCCAATTACTTATTTTAAGAAACATTTCGAAAATTTGTTATTTGTGGTGTATTAATTTAATACAATTTCTTTATCTTCTTTCCATGGAATTTTTTTGTAAGACTGGCTTTAAGTCCAAGTGGTTTAGGAAAAAATTCGAACGAAAAAAAGTATTTATGTCAAATACAGAGTTATTACATTTATTAAAATTTACTCTACGCAAATGAATCTGTAAGGGTATACTTTTGACTGCGTGACCGACTGACTAGTGAACGCTTAGCCCACTTGTAATCATACGCTTCACTTCGGTGCTACTAACTTAATTTTTCATGCTCTTGCACAGCCAACAAATTGACGTACGTATGTATGTATGTATGTATGTACGGCACTCATGCGATCTAATATTAAATTAACAGCATGTTGTATAATTGTTCATAATTATAACAATTAAAATAGCACCAACAAAAACGTAAGCGAAAGCAACAACAAGAATAATAATTGTATAATATTAGCCACACATTACGAAAAAGCGACTGAGCAAAATAATAAAATACTAAAAATACGCACAGGGAAGTATTTGTGGCAACAATATTTTTTCCTACATACATACCATACATCTTTACATGCATATGTATGTACAAGTGTGTGCACATAAATAAGGTTGAGTATGTACATAGGTATTTTTACACTTTCCACAACGTGAGCCTATGCGCCGCATGCAGTGGCACGATTCAATGCAAAATCTGCCCGGTCGGTAGGTAGGCAGGCAGGCAGCGAGGCGTGTGAGGTGATGTTGGGACGTGTGGGTGCAACCATCCACTTATGAGCAGTCATCAAATAATGTTATATGTTGTATATGCATAACTATGTATGTATATACATATGTACATGTATTTGCGTTGAAAAACAACCAGGAAGATTCAATCCCTCAAAGCGCGTACGCCGTCGGTAGCAACAGCTGCGCATAAAAGTGAAATGCTGCTGCTCACGCCAACGCAACACAGCAGACGTTGCAAGGGAGGCAAAGAAATGAAATGAAAATAAATATCTACTTGTGTACGTTTGTATGTGAGTAGAGAAAATGTGAATGAAAACGAACTGAGCGTGCAGGTAGCAGAAATAGAAATGGAAAGTTGTATTGTTCGCTTGATGCATTTTCCTCAGCACAGCTCAGTACATTGCACGCTGAGAATTTACTCAAGTGGACAAAGAATTTGCCGGAAAAAAATTTACACAATATTCCGATTTCTTTTTTTTAAAGCCATGTGCATATTTAATCACGTTAAATAATTTTTGCTTAGAGTTCTCATACAGGGTTATTCCATAAGACCGCAATTTTTTATAAGTAATATTTAATTAAATTTTATAAATTTGTCAGAATTATTATTTTTTTTATTTTGTTCATCGTGTTTTCTTAGTCTATGGCATTTATGTATGTATGAAACGTTAAATTCCCCTGATTACTTCTCAGGCAACTCTGGAATTTTCTCAAGCTTATTGGCAAAAAAAACTGTAACCTTCCAAAAAGGAAGAAATTTTTTAAAGGTAAAGGTTTACCGTATGATTGGAATGCAGCTAACGCCTTTTTATTCAAAAGAGGAAACGCTGCACCTCTATCTCCTCTTTCCACATAAAAATCTACTTACAGGAAACCAAGGCTCAATCCTTATCCATTCGTCCTGAAATATACTAACCAGAAATGAGATTGCTTTATAAAAAAAGAAAACCATTTTGAAATATGCGTGTTTTTACTCTCTAGAAAATAATTTATGCAATCTCACATACGCGGTGTTGCATTTTTTTGGTACGCGGTTATGTACTTTGAGAGGACGATATGTATGCATTTACCTTACAGCGCCTGCATATAGAAAATAATAAATTCATTCATAAATATTCATCAGCTATGTATAAAAGTATGCAAATAAGTGAATAGCAACTTTAGCTCTTCGCTAATTATCAAAGTCATAAATCTACCGTTTGCCCTTTTCTCCTTTAGTTTTAGACACTTCACGTCGGTTGCCCGCTATTCACATTGGAAGCAAGAAAATACCAAAAAATAATAACAGAAATAATACGAATTAATGTTGTTGTTGTGGCGTATTTATAAATTTTTACATGCTCATCAGAGTTGATGTTGGCACGATAATAGACTCCATCAAATCAACTTCGCGGCGACTCATCTATGTATGTATGTATGTATGTGCGTGATTATAATCGACGCTGTCGTAAAAATTCTTTCTGCTACTGTGCAACATTTTTTCAGTCAATAAATTAGTTTTACGTCATTTACAGTGCAGTCGCATAAATTTTTAATAATGCGGTTTTGGAGCCAATAAAATTAGAGAAACTCTTTTCACGCAATAATGTCCAATCATTCATTGCAACAAGTTTGAGAGGAAATATTTACTTTTATTTAAAGTTTTCTTTTGATATTCTGAAATCTTATGCTTTTGGCCCCATAAATTAAAACCTATTTACATATATGCTTATACATATAAACATGCATGCATATGTATATATACATAGTATACATATACCTGCAGGCCAGAATAGTGTGAAGTGTAATTTTAAAAGGTATGGGCATTAGGGTGATTCAGAAAAAAATCCTCGGAAGCATGCTCAAAAGTTTCGTATAGACGCCAAATTAATTCTCAGAAAATATGAGCCCTTAGTATTAATGTTAAGAATATCCGCATCGCATTTTTCGATTTCCCTTTAGATAACACAGAAAAAGTTTTTTTTTTTTTACTTCTGATTTTTATATTTAACACACGATAAGTTGTACCGGGAAAGTATTTTTGTAGAGAATTTAACGCTCTACAAAATAGAACTGAAAAAGTCCCGCTACTCTTAAGCTAAAATCATAAAATTTTAGCAATATTCGAGAGTATAATGACGATAGTTCTGTTTTTATAAACTTTTAGAACTCCAAAGTAAGGTTTGAGTTCGTGATAAGCTTCTTAAACTTAAAAATCTAAGAACTTTTTTGAGAAATTGGCTAAATTAATGGTGAATTCGACTTTGACCTCGAATAACTTTTGACCGAGTTGACTTATCGAAAAATTACATCGGACCTTTGTATAGCGTTCAACTCTTTACAAAAATACTCCAAGATCTTTACAGTACAAAGTGTCGTTCATTAAACATAAAAATCAGAAAAAAACAAAAATAAACAAGTAAGAAAGTCTAAGTTCGGGCGGAGCCGAACATTAAATACCCGGCGCAAGTATTAAATATATGTTTTTTCACCTTTCCGAAACCTTCCGCTAGATGGTAAGCCGGGGTGTATCAATTTTGAGTAAATTAGCGTCCTTCAATTTCGAAATATTGAAGTTTCAAGCATTTCTGAAATTTACCGTTATATGAGAAGCGGCCGTTATTTTAGTCCGATTTCAATAATTTTCAACGTTTTCCTTATATTTGGCAAGCACAATAACCACACCGAGTTTGGTACAAATTGGTAGAACGGTTACCGATATACTTATATGTGATCATAAGTGGGCGGTGCCACGCCCATTTTCCAAAATTTTACCATAAACGTTATTTCATGGTAAAGAATTGTTGCAAGCATCAATTTTGAATAAATTTGCTTCAAGATTTACTGATTTATCGAAGATTTTGTATTTCTCTAAATTACCGTTATATGGGATGTGGGCGTGGTTATTGTCCAATTTTTAAAATTTTCGGTCATTTAGTATGCTGTATCAAGGCCAACAACTGCGCCAAGTGTGGAAGAAATCTGTGCAGCGGTTACCAAGATATACACATGTAACCATAAGTGGGCGTGGCTACGCCCATTTTCCAAAAATTTATGATATTCTTATTTTTCGTCTGAAAATTATTACAAATATTAATTTTGAGTGAATTATCTTCCGTAGTTACTAAAATATCGCAGTTTTCGTATTTCTGGAAATTACCGTTATATGGGAAGTGGGCGTGGTAACTGTCCGATTTCGCCCATTTTCAATACCAACCTACCTTGGATTAACAGAAACCTACATACCAAATTTCGTTGACATATCTCAATTTTTGCTCGAGTTATCGTGTACACGGACGGACGGACAGACGGACAGACGGACAGACGGACGGACAGAGAGATATGGCTTAATCGATTTCCTCTATTCATTCTGAGCATATATGTATACATTTGTCTATATCTATCTCGATTCGTTTTGGCTGTTACAAACAACCGTTATGTGACCAAAATTAATATACCCTTGTGCACAAGTGCGCTCGGGTATAAAAATATTTCCTGTGTTATTCTTATGGGAAATCGGCCAGTGCGATGCGGACATTCTTAGTATTAATATTAAGGGCTCTTATTTTCTGACACTTACTTTGACGTCTAAACGAAACTTTTGAGCATGGTTTCGAGAAAAAAAATTCTATATCACCCTACTATACATACATATAAAATAAATGAATACGTAAATATGTCAACGTAGGAAAAATGTCAGATTCCTTAACATATCTATCTTTTCAATGTTCGCAATGTTAGTCGCCATAATTGAGATAATTAAAATATTAAAAATCTAATATTGCTAAGGTACATAAATATATCGTCGTTTAAAGTACAAAACCGCGTATCAAGATAATGCGAAACCGCGTATGTGAGGTTGCATAAATTATTTTATAGAGAGTAAAAACATTCATATTTCAAAACTGTTCTCTCTTTTATAAACCAATCGCATTTCTGGCTAGTATTTTCCGGACGAAAGCCAAAAGCTTAGGTAAGCAAATCCAATTTTTGAAAAAAAAATCAGTTACGCGGTTTTTTACTTTAAACCACGATATATGCACATACATTTATGTATATGTACGTACAAATAGGCGAATGAAGTATGATTCCGGAAGCCAATGAATAGCGTATGTTACGGTCAAGAGTCTAAAAATATCTTTTGAGTACATAATTAAGTGTACTAAAACCCACATACGCACATACATAATTAACACCTCTAATACAGTCATTTATATTAGCATTCAATTAAGTAATTTTATACCTAAGGCCAACCTATTAAGTTTTAAAATCACAGAAAACGTCTTTCAGCTGAAATATATAGCTATGTATGTACAGTGTACATTGTACACAGATACACTCCTCGTCGTTGGTAAAGCATATCCTTTTAATCATTAGTATTAAAAGTTTTGCTTTTGCTTATTTGAAATGCATTAATTTTTTATAAAAATATTGCATATTATACCATGTTATTATACCATGTTAATCCGATTTTCTAATTTTATACAAACTAAAAAAACACCAAATCTCAAAAAAAAAATGTTTACCACAATTTTTATATGGAAGAAAACACGCAGAACCGTCAACAAAGCTGCATCCTGAAATTTTTTCTAAAAATATTATTAACTTATTCACTGTGGGTCATTAGGATAGCAAACCCCTTGTTGACATTTGTTTTTTAATTTCTATAAAATTTTTAAATCGTATTTACACGTTTTTTATTGAAGAGTCTGCTACATTTTTAACCGACTTCAAGAGAAGGAGGATGTTATCAATTCGACGTATTTTATTTATTTTTTTTGTATGTGCATAAGGTACCTCCGAGGTGGTTCCATACTCTTTGAAAAACCAGCGAGAACAGGATCGACAAACACAATCTATTTCTTGGTTCTGAAGGCGACTTTGATGCATTTTTAAAGAGCATTTTTGAAGCGGTAAAGGATTGCCGTTGATTTTTAACAATTTTTTTTTTGCTTACGCAGCTACGGACTTGCTTCCATTTAAAATATTGACGAAAGCATAAAATTTATTAAAAATCAACATAATTTTTTAGCGGCTTGAAACGTGCACATTGTACCAAAAATTTAATGGGCACTATAAAAATGCAAAGTCGAAATTGTAAAATATTATTTCGTTAAAACTTTATCTGAAGGGCCTTGGTAGTTTCTATATTGAATGCCGTGCGAAAAGCTATCCTAACTCGATGAATTATCTTAACTTTGTACTAACTCAGCACTGGCAGAAGATAAACTATCTTAACCCAGCCGTTAAATTTTTTTGTCTTAACATCACAGCTTAATAGCTAAACATACGACAGAAAAAAAGGGCTTTCTTTCTTTCGCACGGCATTCCAGATAGGATAAATTGACGGTTGCCGATCAGTTGAGATAAAGTAGCGCGGGCAATCGACATGTGGATGAACGGACAGCCATAATTTCATTGATTCCTTTAATTGTTCTGATTCTAGTGTACTCTAAAATGAAAATGCAGTTATTTTTACTGACATTTTATTGACTATTAGACCTACCAGCCATTATCATATATGTATATTCTCAAAACAAAATCATATTTGCACATATCGAATCTAATTTCTCACAGTAAAGCTAAAATAATATAAACGATTAATTTGAATTTCATGCAATAAATATGTAATTAAACAAAAACTTCACAAATGTTTAGCAAAACTTTTTTTATATACTCGTAAAATCATACTTCCACGCATAAAATATGTATGTATGTACATACATACCTATATGTATGAAAAGGTTTGCCTTTATAAACCATTACTAAAACACACTCCTAGAAAAATTAGTTGGTCAATAAAATACTGACTGGCTAATTGTAGGCACACAGCGTGAGAATCGCTCTTAGCATTTGTAACACTGTTAGCAGCCAGACTGACTCACTCACCAAGTGGGGCAAAAGCAGACTGGTTTAGTTATTAAAATTCTATACATAAAACGAGACCTCAGCTCAGCTAGGAGAGTTTGCATTTGCATGAATGAAATAGAGATTCGTTAATACCCGCAAAGTTAGGTTAATTAATACAAGCCAAAGTCTAGTCGACTGTGCTTAGTTGTTGGATGCTAATTACAGTTTGATGTAGTAAAGTTAATGATTTTTAACCAGAATTGGTCTTTCGTAAAAAGGTATATACTTATATAAGTGCATATGTGTGTATGTATGTATCTTAACGGCTAATTGGAAATATTATTCAGGCGATGCGGTTAATGTGTGTAGTAAGGCACTAATATTAAATACTATTTACTATGCATGCAAGTGTGGAATCATTTTTTGATGTAGTATGTGTATTTTGAAATCACGGGCCCAAGCATTACATCAAGGGTTGTATAAAAAATGTATGCATATACATATAAGTACATAAGAAATACATTTATTTTTAAATAAAACAGAGTTTTTAGGTATTTAAAATATTATGGCTAAGAACTTAAACTACTTCTATTTATTATTATTATTATTTTCTTTATTTGCAGGCCAATATGAAAACCGAGGTATATATATTTTCAATCGTAAGTAACATTTAGTATGTATCTATGAATGAAGGCATGTATATTTGCATCGAAATATGGCAAAAGTGTTGGTAAATGAAATTAATTTACATATAAAAATATGTGTAAGTATTATCCATGTGAAATAAATAAGTTTTATATATGTGCAACTCGAAAAAAAAAATTTTGGTTGATTCTTTTGTACTCAACAATTTTATTGAATCATGTTTTTGAAACAAACAACAATAATTTACACATAGTAGAAGTTGTAGTTGCTATTTCGGAAATCACTACATCTAAGTTTTTTATTTAAAAATTTAATTTAAATTCTGATTTTTATTTATGTAATTTTTCAGTGAATGTTTGCCGTTCATTAATAGTTGAATTAAACATGTGAAAAAATTAAAATTTGCTCTTAATTGATAAAAAAAATTAGAACAAATTTGAAACTTTTCAGGTTACACTCAAATTTAAATATACTGTTGCATAAATTGGAACGAAATTTGATTCGAATCGTGAATGAAAGAAGAATAAATTCACCTGAATTGCTTAAGTGAAAACGGCTTTAAAAGTATGTACATATACATATGGATTTAAATTTATACACGACTTTAAGTACATCTTTCTATTATTTAAAATTGAATATCTAATCATTTCGCAAGCCACTACTTTGGTTTTTGGCGATTGTAATAGTTCTCAAGTAAAAGAATACAACGCCTCTGAAACTTTAAAGGCACTGAAATTCACTAATATGTAATTTCACAAAAATCGCCGTTTTTAACATTTTCTCTATTAATTAATTTTAGGAATCATATATTTTTTTTTTTAATTTGACATAATTAAACCACTTTTCCTATCTAGCAATTTAATATTAAGAAAATTTACTGTGTTGACAGTTTCTTTTATCCTCCTATTCGGCTTGGAAGAACTACGTCAGCCAGCTCTTCTAGTACACTTTTCAATTTGCGGATGTTTTGATTTAAAATCTGTTCACCATGAATAACCTGCTTGAGGGTGTTTTCTGAAGGCTTATTCGTACAATAGCGTATTCAATATAATTTTCGGCAAAGGGTCAAGTGAAAGCATATTACATATCGCTAGCTTAGAAAGAAAAGCTGCTAAGTCCCATTTTAAAAATTTTGCAGGAGACGAAAAAATCTTCCTATAGCCATTTGCTTTAACTATTTCGCAAGACTTTGAATCAAACATTTTGCGCGTTTAAAGCAAAGCAAAACTCCATAAAAACCAGAAGGATACGATATTTATTTAAAGATGCCATATTATCTTGGCCTTATCGGATTTGCGGTGCTTCTTTTGGACTTAGCAAATTTTCCTTTTATTGCTTATGAAGAGGAAAAACTAAAATAATTACCTTTATAATTTTCGAAACGATGCATAATCAATTTCTCTCGCCTCTTATATGAAAATATGAGTTTTCATAAAAACTGGACTTAGCAACTTTTCATTCTAAGCTAGCGATATATGGGTATTCATGGAAATGCATAGATACCTCGTTACCGCGTAAATATCGTAAACAAACCGATTTTCCATACAAAAATAAGGTTAAATTAGTGGTGACATAACCATAACCATATAAAACTACGTGTTTGCAGACATTAAAAAAAAAAATATTGTTCGCAGCCAACGTTTCGGCATAAGTGTAGAATGTGACCATTTAGTTATGCAAAAACCAAAAATGTGGTTCGATAGAACTTCTCACGCAGTACCAAAATTATTTGGCGCAAAAATATAAAGAAGATATAAAAGGTTAATTTAAAATTTTTTGATTCCTTTAGATATTAAAATCTTATGAACTACATAACCTTTTTAAAAACTAATGATGTCAAAGTAAACACAATTAATTTATCATTCAGATGATGTACGTAATTTATATCGTCGTTTAAAGTGTAAAACCGCGTATCAACAAAATGCAAAACCACGTTTGTGAGGTCGCATAAATTATTTTCTAGAGAGTAAAAAAGTGGTATTTCAAAATGGTTCGCTTTTTTATAAAGCAATAGCACTTTTGGCTAATATATTTCAGGAGCAATGGATAAGGATTGAGCCAAGAGCTTGTGTGAGCAAATCCAATTTTTGGCAGCCAAAACGCAGTGTATTAATTCACTTTTACAAAAGAAAACAGACATTCAATTGTGTACGTATGAAAATACAAATATAAGCGCTGCAGAATCTATTGCCTACCCCTTTTTTTGGACCATAATTTTAACGGCCTCGGCAAGGATTAGTGAAAAAAAGTTATGGCAAAATATAACCTAGTGAAAACCAGGTCTAAGCTTCTGCGCAATTCAAAATGAATTATTTAATTTAAGCGACTTGTTTTGCGGTAAGAAATTGTTTGCGGAAAAAACTATTCTTAAATATCAGAAGGTCAACTGCGGCTCAAGTGCTATAAAAAAAACTATCTGAAGTAGAAAACATTCAATGTCACTCATAAACAACAGGAAATGTAAAGATTATTTGAAATACTAAAGGAAATATATATGTGTGTAGAGTGGCTCTGATCGTGACTTCGTTGTACTTGGCTAAATTGAGGTTTTAGTTTCAAATGGCAATTAGCAATTATTTGCAAATTCATCATACGAAATGACATTTTGAAAATAAATTGTTCCACTATCGTTCGGCTTAATTTGGTTGGTTATGACTGGGCACTGTCTACTTAGTTTTAGCATCAATGCAAAATAACTTCACCTTTGGTACTGCCAATGATCGCTTCAAGTTGTTTGCTTCGATTTCTCTTCTTATTGTTGTATCTATTAATATCCACTGATTGTGCGTGCCAAATTGATTGATCTGCGCATGGCGACTTTTAATTTTTGCCAGTGGCTGTCAATGCTGTGAATATATGTAGTAGGCTATTATATCCAAAGGCCAGGTGTGAGTCATTTTCAATAGAATAGGCATTTGTTTAGCGGACCAGCAATCAAAATATGTATTGATGTATTATTTTACATTATTAAAACAAACAAAAGGCTTATATACATACATATACATATACTATTTGATTAATATTCATTTCGAAAAACGTGCTGAACATGAACATAATTATTCATCCTATGGATGCAAATTGAAAACTTTTTAATCTAGAACTGCAGTAAGACAAATGGCAAACGCCCGGAAAGAGCATTTCCTCCAGTGTTAAAAAGCATGCAGAAGGCTACATACATATACGTTGCTAACAAAGCTTTAGATTTCTACAAACATCAATAAACATATGTACAAAAATCCATCATGCTATTACACGATATTTTCCCTACACTGTTCTAATGCTTCACTCAGACTAGGTCTCCAGCAACCCGACTATTGCCGCTTAACTCGTTGCCACACTGACCTCAAAAATTGCTATATGAAGCGCTACAGCATTAGCATCGTTGACTTGTTTGCTGCGGTGAAAAAAAAAATATATATAAGAAAAAAGAAGAAAAAAATTAAGACAGGTAATAAAACAAAAACAAGAAAATGTTGATAGAGATGACGATCATCACATGCATGAAAGTGGAATTTCTCGTTGAACACGCAACACGACACCTTCCAACATGCCACATGCGGCAGCTAGCAAATGTATCAGCGACAAAACAGACAGATATGCTGGAAAACAGACATAAATATGTATGTAATACCTACATATGTACATACATATATTTTAAGGCATAAAAAACGCATAGATGTCGTAGAGCGTGGAAAGCGCACTTTTGTCGTTAGACTTTCAGTCATGCAGGCGTGATTGAAAACAAATTCTAAAAATAGTCAGCCAGCGCAAATAAATAGATACTATACTTGTCTATGTATGTATGTAGCTTGAAAAGCAGTGGTTTTAAATATGCAAGAGCTCGGGGATTTTATTTACGCCAGTATAAATAACATAAAGATTTCACATATTTTTTTATGGATCTATGTAAATGGAACAGAACAAAATTAGAACTCTGAAAATACACAAAGAAAACAAACGGTTTCTTCCCTGTCAGTATTTTCTATAGTGGAAGACACAAATTCAATTCGACATTTCTGTGGAAATCATCGCCGACGATATCGCGATAATGCAATTAGAAATTATTTCGTTCAAAATGAAAGTAACTTGTGCGACAAAGTCTCTTCAGAAAATTTAAAAATTGATAAAAGGCATCTATGAAATTTCAACTAAAATTAAAAATGGCAAACAAATTGAAAAATATTTGTCTCTCACGAGTTGCTACATTTTTCGACAAAAACTTGTTTTTGGTCGAAAATGGTGGCACACTTGTACTAGACAATGGATTTTATTCAGTTTTGCATAAAGAACAAGATTCCATGGCGAAATCGTATTTAAATGACAACTTAAAAAGGATGTACTAAAAATCCATTGTCTAGTATATGTAAGTGTGCCACCATATACCCGTAGTTGAGCATTTGACGTATACCACCCACACACAGGCAGCTAAATTAAAAGTCATATAATTTAAAAGTAATTAAATATTGGCGTGGAAGATTTTGAAGCAGTATTTCTCATTCGCACATATGTATATTACTTTCTTTATGTAATTAACAATTTTAGAATTAATATGGAGTGTGCCAATAAAAATTGTAAAAATGGAATTTTAGTTTCTGAAATCATAGTCATTTTTAATCAATGTCATTTTTTTTTTTTTATTTGGTTGCGCACTAGCTTTATTACACTAGATTCGTTCGTTTTGGCAAGAAGAACATTTTCACCATTTAATTTTAATATTTTGAAGTATCTTAAATTATCATAATTAAAAAAATCGTAAAATTTTAAAAATTACAAAATAGTTGCGGCAGATATTCTGCATGCTGCCATTTTATTTTTAATGTGGTGGCACACTCGTGAAACATCACAGAAATATTGTATTTGATGCCAATGGACATTGTCTATAATATATACATTCTATTTGAAAACTTCCCAAAGTTATTTAAAAAAATTCTGACCTTTTCATTATAAGACTAAAATTTCAAATACTTGATATATTTTTTATTGTATTTGTTTCTGGAACTCCATTATTTGAAATATACCTATGTACACAAGAAAAATGGTTTAGCGTTTTTTTCCGGCTTACTATAAATGGCGCCCAACTTATAACGAACCTTGATAAAACGAAATATAGAAAATTTTTTCTAGGTATCCTGAAAACAACTCGTTGTTGCGAAATTGTCCGCACAACAATTTTTCATAGACATAACGAATAAATTTTGAGCATGAAAACCTGCGGGACATATCCCGACGGTTAGAGTCCTGTTAGAAAAAGCCTCTATATAATGAAGCGCCGAAGTCTCTGCATAGCGAATTCTGAATATGTTAACGGTCAAGCAGAGATCACACGATTTGTACATTTTGGCAGTCACTGGGTGGTGTTTTTTAGAAACTTTTATTGAGAATGAGTTCAACTCAATAACAACTTTACAAACAACACCGCTCTGTAACTGTGAAAATGTACAAACCTGTAGAAATGTAAAAATACTGTGATTCGTTGTACTGAGGTTTTGATACTTGAATAGAATGAAACTGTAGGAAAAACGAAACATTTTCCCACCTCTTCAGCCTCGTTATAACGAGATTTGCCTGTAAAAAAATATATGGGGCATGCGACTGGTGGGATATTCGACTCCAGAATTTGATGAACTGTGACTTATAATTATAAGGTCGGAACTTATAAAATAGTGAAAAATATTTTTTAAAATAGATTAAATAAACTAATTTTTAAAAATATTAAAAAAAAACAATTTCTCTTTGTTCTCTTTAACTATTATTTGAATGGGCAAACTATACCTACTTCCTACAAATATATAAAATAAAAGCTATGATCCATCACTTCAAACATATTGCAATCAGTGTTGCCAGATTTCATTTTTTTAACTGTAATTTTCTAGAAATACCCCTGTATTTCCGACCAAACAACTGTAGTCTTCAAAAACGAAAACAATTCTGAAAAAATTGTATTAAGCATAGCAAAAAATTATTCATTTAAAATAAAATATAATCAACCCTTAACTAAACCAAAATCGACTTCAGAAAAGGGAACATTTAAATTATATTTTTTTTTAACAAAATTCAGTTTCATATTTTTTCTAAATGGAATCTATAGTTTATTTCTTGTTTTAATTAAATTAATTTGCTGTGGTGATTGGAATGCAAAGGACAGCTGAAAGCCTTTTATCTTAAAAATTGACGCACAAAAAAAAACGAAAGAGAATATTTAATTGATTTGTTCAAATAGGAAATTTCGAAAAAAAAAACTATAATTTGTACTCGGCGGTAACTTAATCAACTGTAAGGTTTTCTAACAAAACCTGTATTTCACAGTTAAATCTGTGAATCTGGCAACATTGATTGCAATAATAAATTTTTTTTAACCGAAATCCTAAAAATAAATTCGTAAACAATTTAATTCCCGTTACAGAGCCCAAAAGTAAAACCGTAGCACATTTACGAGTACGGCTTACGCGTTTTGTAAAAAAGAAAATAATTATAATTTTCCACGCTCCTCACGTGTAGCTATTACCTAGCAACTTTATTACAAAGCGTAAAATTTCGTTTACTTACTTTGACTTAAAAGGCTTTCATAAAAAGTGAAATGAATTACTCAGCTAGACGCATTGCNTTCTTTTTTTCTTCGGAGATATGATCTGTCGATGTTTGAATTTTGTCGTGATTCTGTCGAATCATGTACTTATTCAAATCGTTTTATCTCGGGTTCTGCTCATCTTAGAGACTTCATCTTAACGTCTATATATAAGATGGTCAAGATTGTCCTAAGGCTAACTTAGCTATTAACAGTTGTACTTCTTGAAGTTGGTTTGGTTAGTGAAGACCAGTAAATTAGGAACGTTTTTCAAAAACTATTTTTAAAATATTTTTATTTATGACGAGATGGTTTATTACGAGAGAATCAACAATTTTTTGTAATTAGGTTTCAAAAACTAATGTTGAAATATATTTAGTAAGGTGTTAAACATCGGGTTTTTGCAAAAAGCAAAATTTTATTGCAGATTCCGATAGAATACCTATCCAGATATAAAGTTAGGAAAATGCATAGTTTATTGCGGTCCGCCCATTCCTTTTTTCGGGGTTTTTGGCGGACCTATAAATTATAGTTGCGATGAGAAAATGGTTAAATAAACAATTGAGTATTATTATTGGGAATCTTCGGCAGATAAACTGAGTTTTCAGATAGCAAAATATTTATGCTTATGAATTCTATACCGTTTCTACGAAAAGTTGTTTTTTCCCCCATATAAAATACATGGAAAACTTTGGGTGCTTTGAGCGACCTCTAAATATTTTTTGATTTCAAAATAAAAGATAGAGGCATATTTTTTTCGTTATGGAACAATCCTAGGGGGTGAGAGCATACAAATTCGTACTCTACTTTTCCACATGCATTTTTGAACCACCCTACTGTACATACATATATATTTACTATACCAGAAGCCAAGCAAAAGTTAAATAAATAGTATAAATATACTCGTACAAATTTCCAAAAACTAATTTCGCCACGATAAGTGCAAAATTTGACGACCTCATAAAGTTTAAATTACATTCATGCATATGCATATGTGGCCATATTCATGCATTCGTAAATTCAAAACTATAAGTGCAGTTAAATATTTGGCTTTGTTCAGCGAAAGTCTAGGAAAACTCCTTTCAAAAGCAACAGTAAAAGTTAATTCCTTCATAAATTGAATTTCATATTTGTATATGAAACAGTGAAATCCTTCATTAAAATAAGCCAAGTTTGAAACCTTCAGATAATTAAAATATTTTGCGAGTTATTAAAAAAATTTGGTGGTTATTGGACAGAATGCACTAAATTTATTTAAAAGGTATGCAACTTGCGCATGTAAGAAAGTTCAAGTATGTATGAAACTTTTTAATGAAATACGTATGTAAGTATATAGTCACCATCGAAAATACCCTTCTTAACCAATTTAAATTTTTACTGGAGAATCGAAAACCTTATACATTTTGTACTTTAAACGACGATATGTATGTCTGTACATATGCACATAGAAAAAATATTTTTGGATATTCATAAAAATATTGTCATTTATGTATATCATTTCAGTTTAATTTCACTTTGCTTGAATATTTTAATGTTGACATATACATATGTATATCAGAACCGTTATTCAATCAAATTCAAACGATTTTAAGCTAAAATCATTCATTCGTTTTGTATATGAATAATCCATAAGCTGTTTTGAATGAATTAATGCAGCCCTCTAATATGTATACATAAATATGTATAAGGTTTTCGATTCTCCAGTAAAAATTAAAATTGGTTAAGAAGGGTATTTTCGATGGTGACTATATACTTACATACGTATTTCATTAAAAAGTTTCATACATACTTGAACTTTCTAACATGCGCAAGTTGCATACCTTTTAAATAAATTTAGTGCATACCCAGCAAACATATGGAGTCAAACGAGTCTTCGAGGAGTCCCATTTCGTAGCCTAAATGCTCACTGAATAACTCAGTGAGAGGGGAGGCCAGTATGTTTGCATGTATGTATATAAAAAAATATTTATTGGACCAAAGAGTAGTGGGTAGGCACTGTGGCCAATGGTAATCAACTATTACCACCTCCGCATGGTTGTAAGCCATGCAGAGTCCGCAGAATGCTCCGGAAGCAGTGTCCGGAGGATGCATCCGACTAGGCAGAGCATACTTTGAACTGCCATCAAATTATAACTTAAGAAAGTTTTATTACATGGCAGTTGAGAAGTGCATGTACATAAATTTTATTACTTTAATGAAGGAAATTTTTGCACATGCAGCAGTACATAACATGCATTTAGGCGCCTGGTGTTAGCAGTCGCGTCTAAACACTCACAATGAGCTCATTTAAGAGTCAGAAATGAGGGTGTTTCCCTTCCTGCGAAGGTCGTCTTATATAATATGTCTTATATATTATGTTATATTATGTTATGTCATCTTATATATTATGTTTGTTAATATGTTTCATATGTTTTTTCAAATGATCCTCAATATGAGCCATATTGGACTCTTATTGGCCTCATATATGGCTCATTTTGGACTCTTTTAAAACAATTGTTGGCCTTATATATGAATCATTTCTGACTCTTTTTGAGGCTATTATCGGACTCATAAATTACTACATTCGGACTTTTATTTTAGGTTGTTCGTTGAGTCTTATTGAGCGCACTATATTTGCAAAGGCATTCAACAAAAATTCCTTTTAAATAGCATACATACATTCCAACATGCATTCAATAGCAGCAGCTGCAGCTAAATTTTGTTCGTCTTTTGTTTTCTAATTACTCTCAATTTCTGTATAAACCAGTCTAGATATAAATTTCAAATCTTTATTGTTTTTACATTGGCACAAAGTGCTGGCTCATAACTTGGATCATATATGACTCTTAAAAGATTCATATAAGAGTAAACAATTTTTTGTTTTTGAAACTCATATTTCTTACCTATTTAGGGCTCCTTTCGGACTCATATATTCTGAACGCTCAGAATATGTTTGCGGGGTATTACAATACGAACAAACTTGTTTGTAGAGAACCACTTTAACCGAAATTAGTTTGAATGATTTGAATGTTTTTCATTAATTCATTCACATGCTTCCATTTGAAGGTAGAAAATTTAAAACAAAATGTATATTCATAACATACAAATTCCAAACGCTGCGTGGTTTGTATGTGAAGTAAAATACCCAAATCTACTGTACTCTGTTTGGCTAGATGTTTGGATGAATTCATGCAGCCCTCTAATACATATACATATAAGCTAACTATACTCATATACATCTTGATGACGTAGNTTCCAAACGCTGCGTGGTTTGTATGTGAAGTAAAATACCCAAATCTACTGTACTCTGTTTGGCTAGATGTTTGGATGAATTCATGCAGCCCTCTAATACATATACATATAAGCTAACTATACTCATATACATCTTGATGACGTAGATGGCTCAATTCTTGGAGTTGCCAGATTCCTAAAAAAATTATCTTATAAAAATACAGTATTTTAGTAAGAAATACATCACTTTTTATTTTTAATATCAAGAGCCTGATTTGATTGACACCACCCAGGTCCATTCTCGTGAGTAGATAATGTATCTGAAAGACGCAATCCATGCAATCCATGCTACGTGCAATCCATGCTACGAGCAATGGCTTTGCAAAATTTCGAGAGCCCCAACCAGGTGTATGTTTTGATTTTTTTTTTGTTTTTATCGCACGGCGTTTCATTCAAGAGTAGCCGGTATGCAAATAGTCTGTATGTAGTTATGTACACCTACTACCACCTTTTCAGATCAAATATCAAATAACATTTAAATAGTTACTAGTTACCATTATTATTATAGTCAATCGAGTGTCTGCCATTTTATAACGGGCCAACTAACTGATCACAGCTAAATCATTCCCATGACAAATGTACGGTTAAATTGAGCAAAGGGGTCGTTGTTTTATATAAAGTTTCATTAAGTTAGCAGTAGACAAAGGAGGTCAGTTCTCAGAACACAAGTATCATTAAAAAAAATTTTGGTTTATTTTTATTAGAACCTCCCTCAGAGCATATTACCCAGGTACATATGTATTTATGTACATACATATGGATGCCTACATATTTGAAAA
>NW_016163173.1:20283-38029 GCF_001687245.7 Rhagoletis zephyria | reverse complement strand
GAGTACTCTTTACACACATGCATGGAGTAGTCGCGATTTTTGCAGGGTAGTGAAAACCAGCCTTAAAACGTTATCATAAACAATCCAATAGGGAACAGATTCTTATTTTGNACTCTTTACACGCATGCATGGAGTAGTCGCGATTTTTGCAGGGTACTGAAAACCAGCCTTAAAACGTTATCATAAACAATCCAATAGGGAACAGATTCTTATTTTAATTTAGAGCGTGTGTGAATCGGTAACAAAGTTCGCGGCGAGTAAATTTTTGACAACTACCTGGTGAATAAAATTTCAGTAGCTCATGAGGCTAGTGAAATTTTTTACAAATTCATAGAACATTTTGACAATCGCAAAGATTGTTGATGTGTGTAATTTTTCGTTAAATATAAGCTTAAATTGATGAATTGCAATCAACGATGGTAGATGTTTTCTTAAAATATTAATTTCACTTCAATTTGTAATATTTTACTCCGCATAAATCTGCGGTTATCAAAAATTTACCGCTGTCAAAAAAGATTTCATATCACACAGCAGATTGGCATAACTGTCTCACCATAGTAAAAATATTATTCAACAGCTTTCCCCATAGAACTTTGTTACCGATTCACACACGCCCTTAATATTAATATTAATATTTCGACGATGTTACCACCAGCACGCTTTCTTTCAAGTGAAAATATAGCTGTCAAATTATCAAATTGCCTGCAGCAGATGTCAAGCAATAAGCGCAGGCAAATATTGTAGCCCATGAGAAATAGGCGGTATCCATTGGAAATATATTTTGTGACATGGTTATCACGACATTGGTGTTTTCCTGGAGAAACAGGGCCTTACCGAGCACTGAATTACAGAGTACCAAGTTTTATTGAACATAGCGAAAATAAAAAAAAATGCAACGCTATGATACTGTTCGTTTATTCATTTCTTGACGTTTTTCGTCATGGACCATGAATCACAATAGGTTAGGTTAGGTTAGGTTGAAGTGGCTGCTAGGCCCAGAGGGCGCCAGCACACTTAGGCCCGATCAGGGCCCATTGTGATACCACATGGATCCAAAAAAAAAAAAATAAAAATAAAATAAAATCACAATACATGATGGCGAAAATTCAGGACTTAAAAATTGAGGAGCTGAAACAGGAGTTGGAAAAGCGTAATTTGGCCACCTCCGGAAGAAAAGTGGAATTGTTACCCCGGTTGCGAGAGGCTAAGGAAGCTGAAGGCATCGACGTGGACAAATACGACTTCCAAGGTAAACCCGACGATACATCCGCAAAGGACGAACAGAAGGATGAGGCTGCATGTTCGTCGAAGGATGTGCATCAGACATCCGGAAAGGTTGGAGAACAGCAAAAGGCTCCTTCGTCATCAACAGTTATGGACATGAACACGTTATTGGCTGCCATGTCACAGATGATGCAAGCACAGGATACACGCATGTCGGAGATGTCATCACAGCTGTCATCTCAGATGCAAACACAGTTGTCAGATATTTCGTCGCAGCTACAGGCACAGAAGACACACGTATCACAGTTGCTGGAAGTGCAGGATGCAAAGATTACACAGCTGCAGGAGAATTTGGGTAGAGATAACGAACAAATCAAGGATAGACGGGATAAAGTCGAGGATAAGGTAGAAGAGTTGGAAAGTCGCCTCCGAGATTTGCAGATGAATCGTCCAGCTACTTCAACGGGCGCTCCTAAGGTAAAAACTTCATTCTTTGACGGCACGATTCCTTTCCAAGTCTTTAAGCTCCAGNCTTTAAGCTCCAGTTTGAGAAGACAGCTACAGCAAATCACTGGAGCATGGAGGATAAATCCGCTGCACTGTTCGTTGCATTAAAAGGACCTGCAGCGGAAATCTTGCAGACAATTCCTGACTGTGTAAGGAACAATTACGATGCATTAATGGTTGCAGTGGAAAGACGTAATGGTAGCGAGCACAGGAGACAGATTTACCAGATGGAGAATCGCTTNTGCATTAAAAGGACCTGCAGCGGAAATCTTGCAGACAATTCCTGACTGTGTAAGGAACAATTACGATGCATTAATGGTTGCAGTGGAAAGACGTAATGGTAGCGAGCACAGGAGACAGATTTACTAGATGGAGCTGGAGAATCGCTTCCAGAAATCCAACGAGACTCTACAGGAATTCGCCTCCGAGGTTGAAAGGTTGGCTCATTTGGCAATTGCAGATTCATCTGGTGAGCACCTCGAAAGAGTAATAATCCAGAGGTTCATCAACGGAATGCGGGACGTGTATACCAAGCGAGAGACGTACGCGAATCCAAAGCCAACATTTGCTGAAACTGTCTCGTATGCTCAGACGCGTGAAACGGCGGCGCTCGTAAGAAGACCAGCCTACAAAGCACATCGCGTGGAAGTGGAAACACCGGACGAGACAAATGAAATGCTGAAGAAGATTATCCAACTGCTGGGCGAGAAAAAGCATGGATCTGGCAAATGTTTTAAATGTGGAAAGCCAGGCCACTACGCCCGCGATTGCAGTGCAAGTTCCAATGGGCTCAACAATTCAGCAGGACGCAAACGCAGGGCTGAGGGAGACGAATCCTACTCCAATCAGTCGTTAAACTAAAACGAGCCAGCAGGAAGGGCCGCATGCTGGCTCCAGAAGTTGAAGGGCCCTTAATCTCCGTCTCACAAATTGGCCGGAAAGCATGCAACCTCACTGTTGGTGGATGTGTGAATGGGCAGGAGAGAGTACTGACAGTGGATACTGGAGCGACACATTCCATAATTCGACCGGATTTGGTACACTAAGTTTATAGTGGCAGACATTGTGGATGAAGTCATCATCGGCGTGGATTTCTTACTTGGCCAAGGCATGCAGATTGACCTCCAGAGAATGATCCTGACAGATCGTCACAGGAAAGTGCCACTTAGGGTTGGTTACGACAGCCAGTACTGCAGCAGACGGTTAGTCTTAGAGGAAGTGTCGAAGATTCCACCAGAAACGGAAGCGGTTAGTTGGGCGGAGGTTGGCAGTGATGGAGACGGAGTGGTTTCGGCAGGAGAAGGAAGCGGTTCACCGATACAGGAAAAGCGTGACGGTTCCGTCAGCTCAGTGAAGAAGAGGTCGCAACAAGGAAGTGGTCATGGCGAGCCAGGCAGTGTTTCCAGCATGAAGAAAGCCACTGAACCACGTTGCAATGGTGATACGCCGGTGGCCGGAAATGGAAGCGGCTGTGGAAGCAGTAGGCGCGTTTTTAAGTGTCCCGGAAAGGGTGGCCGGCAAAGGCGGGCAGTTAAGCCGGAAGCCAAAGATGAGAATACACGTGTCCGGTCAATGAGGTTGACGCCGACGAAAGAGCGAGATGCGGAAACACTGGGCAAGTTTCAGCGTGAGGAACCGGATTTAGCAAGATGTGCTAAAGGCAGTGCAGCTCGAAGGCAGGAGCCTGGGCGTCAAAGCTTCGAGGATAATCGTAACATATCAGAAGCTAAGTATCGATATTAGGGCTGTGCGATTATTCGATTCCTCGAGCAAGTTGGTTAGTCAGTTATTCGGTTAATCAATTACTTGAGTAATCAAGATTTTTATTACTCAAAACGATGGTTAATCGAGTTACTTGAAATATGATTACTCAAAAAAAATTAATTTTGCTCGTTAAAAGGTTTGCTTTGGAAAATGCTTCTTTTATTTTTTAAATTCTAAATATGAAAAAAAATTCATTTCAATTTTTGAAAACAGAAATATTGATTACTCATAAAGCAAATTATCAAATATTTTTGTTTTTGGTTAATCAAAAATCTTGATTACTCGAGTAACTGAACTTTTGAGTAATCATAATTTCCAATTAATCGAATAATTGAGTTATTTACTTTATGATTAATTTAAATTTTGAATAATCAATTAATCGCACAGCACTAATAGAAATATATAAATATTGGTATTGGTATCGGAAATAAAATATCGATATTTTATCCTTTTGATACAAAAAAGTTTTGACCTAATAGTGGTATTAAGGACCAATTTAAAATGAATATATAAATGACACTTAAGTTTAATTGTGGATTGCAGTTTAAATGCCATTTAACTTTTGTAGGGTTTCAGATTAACTTTGTTAAAATATGCCAAACAATTGGAAGCACTGCTGCTTGTTACTTGAAATTTTTGTTGCATTTGCCTGTTTGTTTACATTTTGTGCTGAACAGCTGATTGTTTTTTGGTGGGATTTGGTGGGATTGATTGAACAACCTACCAGCCAATCTTGGTTGTTTGCTACAAACACAGAGTTGCATATCTCATATTTAAATGGCCAATATTGGCTAATAAATGCAGATTAAATGTATAATCTAAAAATGAATAGTGGAAGTTAATTAACAATCTCTACTTAAATAGGCCATCTGAAATTGGGCCTAAGGGTATTCATCCAACCTTATAAATGCATTGTAAACCGTATAAACTTATAATTATGCAAAACTTATAAATCAACTGTCAAAATTTGTATGGAGACTAGTTTATACATTTCTTATCAATTTCTCCAGCGACTTCACTGAATAAACTTGATAAACTGAAGCCAATGCAACTATGTCGCAACTCTAGCTATGTTTTCTTCGGTAATGATCGGGATCCGCATACAAATTTTGCACGCAAATTCAGCAACAACGATATGATCCTGATAGAGATCTGGTTCAATTGTTATCCGTTCTGTTTGTTTTGTTTCACTGATAATTTGGCCGCGAAGTTTGCTAGCCCTGACAAATGAATTCATACACAAAGAGACATTCTGCCATTGTTTCATCTAACTTGCTTCAAATAAACAGCCTTTATGTTATATGTATATTTATTTAAACAGACTTTATCTCGTAAATATAATTTTTTCCCATTTAGTGAGTTAGTTTCTAAAATTTCTTTATCCTCGTGCTAGTAGTATAAATTTGGTGAAACTGAGCTCTGTAACCAAAGAAAACACGACTATTGTCGCATGTGTAAACGAAAAGATAGAGTGGGTCGTTCATGTAACAGAGTGGGTAAACTGAAACTCAATAATAATAATAATAATAATAATTAATATGAATACGCCTAGTTTACAACAAACACATCATTTTTACATTAGGAAGTACCACGGCGAGAATCTAAATTCGCCATCAAGACCACCTTGTACAAATTCGCCTTGAAAACCACCCTGTATAAACTTGTCCAGTTATGCTTACTTAGCGTTGCATACAAGTTGTCACATAAGAATCTGTTAAATGGGCTTTGCGTGTAAGCGGTTACCCAATGCATAGCACTTAACATGTAGAATTCTGTTGGGTTTTGATTTTTACGTAAAAATGGTATAGCAGTGCAAGTTATATAATGAGCTAGGCTTTTATGAAAAATAATAAAATTAGATAAACAAAAGAGAAACAGTTATCACAAGTGTATGTATAAAATAATTTTTATATTAACGATCTCAAACCAGTTTACAATAGTGGTATTCACAAACTTGTTGTCAACAGTCATTGCTTGAGCTGATCTGCTGTTTTGACAGAGTGCCAGCNTTGAAACTTCATACAGGGAACTATTAGACCCCCATCTACCTCCCATATTTTCCTTAATGCTGAACTCCGGGGTTAGCAATCTAAAGCCCACCCAAGACGTTTTTGGGTAGGAAATGACGTTTTTTTAGACAAAGAGGGAGGTTTTCTCATGCTGGAAACGTAGCAACACTGGTTCTGGGTATCAATTATATCGTCACCCTAGTATCGAATACCGATTTACGCAGTATCGAAACAAAGGTATCGATAACAAGACTATATCAGTAGTATCGCAACATCCCTAATCAGAGGGGACCAAATTCCATTAATGAAGCGTTAATGACTTCATTTATTTGTATAAATATTAAAGAAGTGATATATAATTCAATTCATTACTTTGGGTGATCATCAATAGGATTAATATTTTTTCGACCTTATGGTGATGTAAAGGGGTACGAGATATTTTACGCAGTGTTGTGAAAATTTTCCAGATCGAAGTGAACGAGAAAAGGAGAACAAGACAAAAGTAAAAGGCAACAAGAAGGCTGGTTGATCAGCAGTGGCGCATTGTTGAATAAAAGCAATTGACGTAAGTTATTTAGTTTAGACTATATTAAAGACAATAAGATGATATAAAATTAGCATTTTTGTTCTGCAATTTGTACTGGCGAGTGCTGTATTTCCCCAGAGAAATCTGACCCCGACACAAAATGCGGAAGTAGGAGAGGAAATGACTGGGTAGTGAATCACCCCACTAAGTTGTTAGGGCTAACTAGTTTGAGCCAGCTCCTTAAGAAAAATTTGAATTAAGGGAGGCGGTCGCAAAAGCTTAATTGAAGAAAACTCAAAGGATTTATTTTAAGTGGGAAGAACAGGTTGTTGTGTAGAAAAAGTGCAAACTTCAATAGCATATGTATGATATGTATGCATGAACCGGAGAACGTATATTTATAAATATACGTTCTCTGTAAATATACGTTCTCTGGCTGCTGTATTCGCAAGTGACCAAAACAAAAGAGACCAAAACGTCAAACGAAGACAAAGTGCAATTTTAATAATCATAACATTTTGTGTTCTTTTTTTGCACTTTGTGAATTATTTTAATTTTGTGTTTTCTTTTCAGCGCAATGGAAGAGAAACGAATTGCTGATTATTTTGTAGTAGCTGGTATGCCAGAACATCCGCAGTTGTTACAGGAAAACATTTTTAGTGAATCGGGTCATTTGAGAGCAGCTAACACCATAGAGCCAATCACAGATATTGGTGTATACTTTCCCTTGCTTGATGAAGAAGTGCCCGACGGCTATGAAGTACTGGAGACAACACCAACAGGACTGCCAGCGAATCTTAACCATGGCTCAATGCGCACAACGGAATGTTACATTTATTATAGGCGTGGTAAAGATCGACCGCCTTTGGTAGATATAGGTAATGATTGCACTTCAACTTAACAACTCTATGAGTTACATGAAATTCATGAAATTTCTTCGATAGGTGTTTTATACGATGGCCATGAGCGCATAATGTCGGATGCCGAGATAGTCACAGAGACGCCTGGTGGTCGCATAGCAAATGTTAACAATTCTTCTTCGAAAATTTTTCTTACGTACCGTCGAGCACGACCTGATATGCCCTGCAATGAGCTCGTCGTCACTGATTTATGTGTTATCGTGCAAAGCAAAGGAGAAAAGCCGCCGCACGCATTTTGCCTTATTTATAAAACGCTTAATAAGGGTTACATGGGAAGCGATGTATATTTATGCTACAAAAAATCGATGTACCGTCCAAGATTGATCAGTTACCAGCCAGAAATACTATTGCGGTATCCAACAGTAGATCACAATGATTTCCCCTTAAATTTATGCCCCAGTGTGCCGCTATTTTGCCTGCCGATGGGTGCTTCTTTAGAGGCCTGGCCGCATGTAAGCGATGGAGAGAAACGAAAACCTATCAGTCCAGTGTTTAGTACTTTTGTGCTGACTGTCAATGACGGTTCTTATAAAGTATATGGTTCTGCGCTAACATTCTATGAGGATTTTGAGTAAGTGTATAGATTAATAACTGATGCCCAGTAGTATTATTATCTTTTTTTTTAGGGAAAGTGAATTGACTGCAAAACAGCGTGAATTACTGTGCTGGGATGAAGCGTTTGCAAACCATAATTCATTGCATATAATTAAATCTATATGCCTTTTATCGCACTATCCATTCGGAGATACTTTCGACCGATGGCTGCGTTACCTGCAAGTGAGTAATATAAATCATAGGACACATTATTTTCAAAAGTAATTACTTCTTCTTTTATAGCGCTTAGCAGTGCGTGGTGTAGATTTACCTGTTCCCATCGAACGCTATATAACTCAGTTGCTCGATGAAGTACCGTTTCCAGCGCCTAGCATACACTTACAAGTAAATTGTTCATAACTATCTCGTTAATAATTACTGGTAATAAATTTTACTAATAAATACAGCTCTCTAGCGAGTCCAATGACCGGATTCTGCTTACGCAACCAGAAGACTCGCCTTTGCCACGTAGCGGTGCTGGTTTCCACATGTTGCTACAGAATTTGGGTACTGATAATTGTTTACATGTCTTGCTGCTGGCGTTAACGGAGCAAAAACTCTTGATACATTCATTACGGTTCGTTGCTTGGAAAAAAGTTATAAAAATGTAATAACTTAAAAAAAAAAATTTGTAGACCTGCTACGTTAACTGCAGTTGGAGAAGCTATTGTATCGCTGTTATTTCCCTTTAAATGGCAGTGTCCGTACATTCCACTATGCCCACTAGGCTTGGCGGAAGTCTTACACGCGCCTTTGCCCTATTTGATTGGAGTTGATTCCCGATTCTTTGATTTGTACGAGCCTCCGCAAGATGTTACTTGCATTGACTTGGATACAAACACAATCAGCGTTAGTAAATTTAATACTTGGACTCCTTTTTCCAATTTCTCATCTACCCCTCTTTTTTCAGTTGTGTGAATCACAAAGGCATTTAACGATAAAACTGTTGCCAAAACGTGCTGCGCGTTTCTTGCGACAAAGTCTTAATGAATTGGAAGGTCTGAAAACTACACACATCGAATCAACAAACAGCCTTGATAGGGATCTTAGAAAGCGAAAACGCGAGGTATCTTATCAATAGATTTAAAATTAATACCTTTCAACTAATTTTACTATGTTTTACACCTTTTGGCACATCAAATTAATTTAATATTTACGATGCGAGTATAATTTAGTATTTCGTTTCATTTTCATTTTCTTTAGCAAGATCTCGAACAACGAATTCAAGAGGCCTTTTTACTGTTTATGGCATCAATTTTACGCGGTTATCGCGATTATTTGACGCCTATATCGAAGGCGCCCTCTGTTGGCGCCACAGATCCGAGTGCCTTATTTCAACTGAAGGCCTTCTTGCGATCGCGCGATAAGGCGCATCAGAAATTTTTTGAGCTTCTCATGAAAACTCAAATGTTTATACGTTTTATTGAAGAACGTTCTTTTGTATCGGATGGTGATCATGGGCTTACATTTTTCGATGAATGTGCCGAGAAGGTGGGCGCATATGATGACACACCGTCCGACTTGCGTTTAGTTGATTGGGAATCTGGGCAGAATAGCGAACGTACCAAGTACATATTCCCACCTGACAGTGTAGGGCCCAAACAAGGTTAGAGCGGAAATATTTTACAAAATATTCCAGTTAAATGCTTTAATATTACTTTACTAGTAGATAATTCTGGCGTGGTTTATAACTATGCAAAATTCACACTAAATCCAAGTCTTTTGAAGTCGTCGAAGAAGACTGCGCTGACGAACTTTTTGCAGCAGCAGTTAAATGGCTCTCTAGCGCCTGGATCGCCGATAGCCCGCCGCACAAAACATGAAATTAAACTCTCGCATAAGATGGCACGTCGATGTCAGATGCATCCCGAAGCATGGTCCAAATATCTGCTAGCGACTTGTTATTCGCTTTATTTCCTCATACTCCCGTCCATGGTAAACGACACGCATCAAGCGGGAAAAGAGCATGACATTTTGCGCGCCGCGTATAACATGCTGGTGCGCGCCTCCAAACTTAAAATCACCTGTGATGAATTTTGTTACCGTATCATGATGCAATTGTGTGGGATACATAATTTACCCGTGCTGGCAGTGCGTCTTCATTATCTCATGAAACGTTCGGGTGTACAGCCCAATGCACTCACATACGGCTTCTACAATCGCTGCGTACTCGAGTCGGAATGGCCCAGTGATAGCACGACGCTTAGCCAGTTACGTTGGAATCGCATTAAAAATGTTGTACTTGGTGCAGCGCATTTTAGACGCGCGGGTAAAAGATATGCAGCTAAGAAACCACTTTCAGCTTCATGCGAAAATAACCTCAGCACATTAGAAACAGTTGATGGCACGTCGCGCACCAGCCTCGATTCATCAACGTCTTCGCATATGGATCGAGGCGCTGGTGATGCTCACACATACGGCGCGAACCTGCTGGATTTTTCAGCATTCGACAAACTGCGTGGCAAATTGGGAAGCATTGTGCGGCAATCAGCGATGGCAGTAAGTGCACAAGATCCTGGTGGCGATGTTATTAGTTCCACTGCGGGACTTCTGATATCTGGGGACAGCAAGTCCAACGGAGGCGGCGAAAAATCGGGGAGCGAAAAAGGCGCCCCACCTACATCCACATCTTCGCCACACACACCCAATAGTCCACACAGTCCCAGCTGTGATCTGACCGCTGTTGGCGCAGGTGGTAAACTACAATTAGCGAAGACAGAGAGTTTCGGAGGTGATGCGCAACTGCTGAATAAATTACAACGCAAACAATCGCTGCCTACCGAAACAATTGGACATCGATATAAAATAATGAATATTGGCGATGGGGAAGATGACACAGCCGATGAAGAGGCGTTAAAAGAAGATGAAATAGAGCAAGAAATTGCCAGTTCACAGGAGGAGTTGGACTATGTGGTGGCGGGGTCAGACATAAATTCAGCGCATGCCCAAGCGCACCTTTTGCAGAGCCCCACGAAGTATGAGCAGTGCTTTGGCGCAGTTTACTCAGAGAAAGGAAAAAATAATGACATATTTTTTTACTTTGCTTTCAGAATATCGCCACGTACACCGGTAACACAAAATGATCCTCTAGGTGCTCTAAACGAGGAGCTTCAAGATCAAAGTACGCCTACAAATACCGTACACACCAAAGAGACAGCAAGCGAGCAACACGGCGAATCAAATAATAGCACCATGTTTACCGATAAACCAATTTTATTCAAAGGACAACGAAGTGCAACCTTCGACGAATCCACCCAATTGAACAAAAGTATGCAACGGTCAGAAACAATGCCTGGATCCAGTGTGGCATCGAGCTTAGCCAATTTTGGCTCGTCTTTGAAATTCAATTTCGGGTAAATATTTGCACAAACTTAAACAAATTCGTTTCCAGATATAAGCGCTAATTTGCAAATTATGAAAAAATAGCTACAATTCATATACTTTGACACAATAGAAATACAGACCAAATTGTTTTTTTTTTTTTTTTGAAACGTTTTAAAAATATTCTAATGTTTCGTAAATTTAAAGCATGCAACTGTATGAGTTTTCTCCTTTTTTTGTGCAATCAGTCGTTTTGTACGATCACATTTGAATGCTTATTACGCGTGCTTCCTGTTTTGTTCTTTTTTAATATAAGTTTTGAAATATATTTTAATTTGCTATTTTTATAATTTCATAACAACTTCCCCATTTTTTTAATGAATCAAATTTGTACAATGTTTTCGTAGACGTTATTCACCTGCACGATTCTCATTTAAGAAAGACAGTTTCAAGCCCACCATTATTATAGAAAATATTTCCAATATAAGGTAAGTGCCATCGTCCAAGAGCAACAGATTCGCTCTGTGCGTCCAGTTTTTTTAGTTTATTTTGTTCTATTCTATTTCGGCACCACACTTTTAGGTATTGATACTTTGTTACACAAATTAAACTTCTTATTTCTTTACAAAAAGTACCTAAATAAATAAGTTTGCGGTGGTGGTTTTGTTCGCTCTTAGNGGTATTGATACTTTGTTACACAAATTAAACTTCTTATTTCTTTACAAAAACTACCTAAATAAATAAGTTTGCGGTGGTGGTTTTGTTCGCTCTTAGTTTTTTTTTAAATCAACGCCAAGAAGATTAGCTGTGCACACTCAGGATGTTACTAAATATTTTAAAATTTTTTACTATATTTAAAGCAGTGGTCGGCACCCTAACACATTCAAACGATTCAATAAGTGAGACTGTGTGCGTTAAATGTACTGCTCGCCTGCCGCTCTTCGTATACATGTGAAGCACACATGTGCTCACTGAGCTATGGCCCGCCGACCAGTGTGACCGTTTTGATCCAAGTGGATCAAAAGAGATAAATTTTTCGATGTATTTTTTCTTTTTAAATTTTGATACTTTTCCAATCGTACAAAAAAATTCCAGTAGAAGTAAAAAAACTTGCCAGAGATGTTTACCATTTATTCGCAAATAGTGCTAAAAGGGTGGATGGATTTGCGGGGTTTCAAAACTACGTTGGTGTTAAAAATCATAAAATTCTTCGAGTGTCAAACGTTCGCTGGTTATCGCTGATTGTTTACCATCCTTGTGGAGCGCGTTGCAATTATTTTTCATATTTTGTTTCGATGATGGTGGGAACCAACCGCGAGCTATTGCTGAAAAAACTCATCCGCGCCAATAAAAATTGGTTATTTATTTTTGTTAAATATTTTGGATATTGTCAATCGAATGAGCATAGAATTTCAAAGTGAATCATACAGATTGCATAAGTTATATAACCATTTTGAAATTAGTTATTAACTTATGCTGTCTTTTTGCCAAACTAAACTGTATGCCAAGTAACCCAGCTGATATGGACGTTTGTNTTATCGATTCACACACGCCCTTAATTAAAAAAAAGCAATTCGAAATGAAATTTAACATATCGTTATATTATAGTAAAAAATTGCAAAGCTCACTTTTACAAAAGTTGCGTTCGATAACAAAATTAGCCAACACNTTTTTTTGAGAGTTTTTATTACTGTTTTTCAGTGTGTAAGAGGCAACGCTTCTGATGTATAATTTGTCCTTCTACATAATTCATGTATTTGTTGTGGTATTTTTATTTATTTTTGATTAAAATACAGATAAAATTTTATTCACTTCATTAATGTTCAGTTTTACATGGAATAATAAGTGTTGAAGTGAAGAAATAAATATTCTTTTTGCCTACTAAAGCCTCACTGGATTTTTTATGCGGATTTTTAGAATTTTTTACATGGAGTATCTGAATTTATGCGGTTTTTGAAAATGCTGGAACGCATCCCCTGTTTTTGTATGAAATTAAAGAGCTTTTTTACGCGAATTTTTTTACGCGGCTTTCTGAGGAACGCGTGTACCGCATAAAAAGAGACCTAAGTGTATATTACTTCTGCCACAGATACGTATATATCAACAGCACATTTAAATAAAGTCCCAATAAAAAATATATATATATTCAGCTATGTTTTATTGAACTTTGTTTGCAAATAAAAAAGAGATTTAATTTTAACAGTGAAATTTTGAAAAGCTTTGCATGTGTTGATCCATTCTCATATAAAGAAAGCGCTAATACGACATTTTTAACAGATTTAAGCAATTTTCCTAACTTGTACAAAAAAGCGACAAAAAGGAAATTTCTATACAATGCCAAGTTTTGAATTTCGATAATAATACAGATTGCGTTTAAGTAAGCAAGGGGGAGCAAGCAAGCTAAATAATACTTTAAATAACTTTTTATATATCGAACTACATAACTTCTTTTATTTTTAACTTGTTATGTTAGCCGCAGAGCTCTGCCGCTGCGGAGCGCATTTTTTCAGATCTGAATTTGATCAAAACAAACAGAACAAATCGCTTCACTCTGCCAATGGTGAAATGCATGTGTTCGAAATGCCTTAAAAATTATTAAAAATTTGAATTCCGAGTCCTATAAGTACATGTACTCATGCCTGTAAGACATTTTCTTTACCAATACAACTGATATTTTGTACAATCAATAAATGTTAAATTGTTTTGGAAATTGGTTTTTCATAAAAATTATTGGTTTCATTCCATATTGATATTTTGATACTTTAAATACTTTGATCTTTAATTAAAAAAGTGGTACATATTGATTTATTTTAAGTATCTTCTCTGCTACAATTTTTCACAGGCCCGCGGTCACCGCCGCCGACCACTGTTTTAAAGCCAAATTTTGAAAGTAAAACATATATATACTTAAAAGCACAGCTGAGAATACTTTTATTATTACTAATTACATAATTTTTGTTACACCCTTCATTTTCACATCGCTTAAGCCTCCATTGCTCTAATCAAACACTACTCTCTTTTTTAATCATCTTATGTGAATGTCAATTTCCTAACAACTGACGGTGTTAGCACTCTCTTCCTTTGCAGACCTCATTGTTTGTCAGCTTTATTTGTCAGTAGCTTTTTTGTTAATGTTAAAATTTTGTATATTAATTGTATAGTTTATGTTTTTTAATAACCAACACCATATCTTTTTACTAAACCATTTGCACTTTCCTCCAAATTTTTATACACGCTTCCTATTCTTTATATATATTTTTTTTTGCATATAAAAATCATTCAATATTATTGCTTGCTAAACTTTTTCAGTCCCAGTTTAACGGGTAAAAAATCGAATGAGATCATTCAAGGTAGCCTGAGTAGCATAAAATATGCGGCTAATTCGCTGACTCGAAAATTTGATGAGATTAAAGGCGCGCTCTCAGCCCAAACGACACCGGTGAAAACACCCGGCAGTGTTGGGAATACTGAGACTGGTGATGAGGATGTAATTACCCACGAAGATGGCATGCTGAAAATGCGCCGCGTCTCCAGTGACTTGGATCCATGGGGACGTCTGAGTGAATCGCGCAAGTCAAGCTACAATAATTTAGTACCGTTGGGTGAAAATACCTCGGCTTTGAATTTGAGCGCATTTCCCGTGCTGCCGGAAAATTTGTACTCACCCATAGCGGATGTGAGTTCTCTGCTTTTTATTTCAGCATTTGCATCTTCTCCTAATGAAATAGACTCATGTTCTTTTGAAATTGCAGTTAGAGGAGCGTCCCGAGTGTGATGTACTCATACAAATTACCTCCTGTTCGCAATGCCACAACTGTTCGGTGCTGTTGTATGATGAGGACATTATGTCCGGTTGGTCAGCGGAGGACTCTAACTTGAATACAACCTGCCACGCATGCTATAAATTAACCGTGCCATTCCTGAGCGTACAAATTGTGGTCGATGATTCCTTCAAGGCGCTCAAACAATCAGACAGCCTGACAATTCCCTATCTAAATCCGTTGGTTTTGCGGAAAGAGCTCGAGAACATACTTACTCAGGAAGGTGATATTGCGCTAGTAAAACCTTCGTTTGTGGAGGAACATCCCATTATTTACTGGAATTTACTATGGATCATGGAGCGCATAGAGAGTAAAACTCATCTGCCTGAGCTTTGTCTACCAGTGGCGGTAAGTGTTTTTATTCGATATTTTAATATGTCCTATGAAAGACATTAAGTATTTTAGATTTCAAAGTTTACTAAAGAGTTATTAGCTAAAAATTAAAAAAAAAACTAAATTCTTTGTGAATTTATCACCCCTATGCTGTAATCCGTCGTAGATCTGTAATGACTTTTGCTAAAATTTCAAAATCAAAAGTTATCAAAACAAATTCTATGGGACTGATAAATATTATTTTCAACTTTTTATTCCATTTATAAAAGCGTGGCTTATTAATAAGTTTTTATTTTATTTTATCTATTTTCTACTTTTTAGTCTTGTCTGTATGAAATTTTGCAATAGATATTAAAACGATATAACGATATTAATAGATTGTTGCACACACATGCTTATACATATGTATGTACATACATACATACATACGAGCACCAATTAATTTCATTTAAAGAAATGGCGTGCCGTCCATTTCCGGTGGAGCGTACGTAGTGCATAGGGCGACATCTACCTCTCAACCGACGAGGTTGATGTCTACACTTTATAGGAACTTTGCAAAGCAGAGGTTTTTAAGCTGTCTGGACACACAACATTGCAAGTGTCTGGACACACAATATTGCAAGTTGATAAAAGCGTTGTAAAAAATTGATTATTATTAAATATTTCCAACATATCAGGCCGAACATCACAACAAATCGGTCGCAATGCGAAAAAATGGTGGAATACATGAACGAAAGGCCGGTCAGTGCTCGGGGCTTTCCAAAGTGTTTAAAGTTTTTGTTAATGTTTTTGAGGTTGTGGATTGCGCCGACCCTATATTAAAATCTTTCCCCTATACCATGTTGGTAGCTTTCTTCTGTGAAAAACCTCAAAACTGCCATCAATCTACCGTTGATGATTTTAAACTTAGCCCAAGCTCTTCTTCCATAATTGTTAAAACGCTTTTAAATGCGTCTTGGTTGCTGCGGAAATTTTTCACAAGCTAAATAGATCAGAACTGCTAGCAATCTCCTTTGAATATTAATGCAACTGTTAGCTGCAGCATGTTCTTCTTCCTGAGACAAAAGTGCTCCGACCACTGTTTCTTTTGTATTCTACTGAATTAAGGAAAATTCTTTTCAAATAACGACTAAAAAAATTTAAATGAACGCTAAAAAATTTCTCCATAAACCATGTATACATCACTTTCCGATAGGACTGATAGTTACTGAAAAATTAATTAATCATTCCAGTTCTTTTTACTTATTTTTTTATCAAAAAAAATCAAACTTTAACAGAATAAAAATTAAAAAAATAACCGGCTCTGTGCCAAATTTTTGCATTTGTGCTAAAGCCTGTTCTGTTACAATGAAACCAAGTCACTAATGAAGAAAATCGATCGATAAATAAAGAAATAATGAGTGGTCAAATGAAAGCACGCAATGATTTTTTATATGAAAAATGAGCAAGAAATACCCATACGCCATGTTCACCTAAGTAGCACACTTTCATGCTAATTTTTCATATAATAAATCTTTGCGCATTTTATTGGCTTTCATTTGCCGTATCTCATTTTAAGATTGTTATACTATGTCTCCATTAAGAGATTTATCTATTAAGATTTAATAAATCCAGTTGCTCCACCGTCTCCATTGCCACAGCGAGATATATTTGACATTCACATTTTTAAATATTTGACGTTTGCTTATCGTCACCTGGGTAAAAGATTGTCGTAAGCGCCATTTTGACGATTTTTAGTTCTAGATGCAGTTATATATTTTGAAATAAGGTCTTTCGATTGTTGCTATCAGTTTTTAGACATCTCCTTTAGTTTCCGAGATATTTACTACAACTTTTTCGATAATTCAGTAAAAATTTAGTTACTGGTGATCAATATCTTAAAATTGGCGTTCTCCATTTTTTATAACCTTTTTAGTTTCCGAGATATTGAGTAAAAACTGTCGTTAATTTAGTAGTAATGTTGATCACATTTTGTCGTATTTCATACAAAGTGGCTACCAAATTGTGGACAAATGACGCTTACGACAAAATTTTACTAAAGAAAATCCTTCATAAACTCAAAACTAAGTAACAATAAACATTAAAAATTAAATAATTTGCGAATTTTGTGAACTAGTAACATTTTCAGAGATTTTGGAGAAAATCTATCTTCGCATTTTGAGAAATTGCTTTCCAAACTAGGCATGTGAATTTGTGGTTGCCACACCAAACAAATCTATTGTATATAATACGCGAAGGCATTTTTTGTGCAGCCTAAAACATCTGCAGGTTTTATTTTTTCGAAAAGAGTTGACATTAACAGGTAAACTAAAGTTATTTGCTAATCAATGCCCTCAGATCCGCACCGTCCGTTTGATTTTCAAAAGTGAGGTACCAAATTAAAGGGCTTAGAGTGTGGATGTTCAAAAAGGTTTTACCTTTTCGAAAAAAGTTGCCACCTGTTAAGAAATTCAAATTAATACGCGAAGGCATTTTTTGTTCCGCATAAAAGATCTGCACCGTTCGCTCGATTTTAAAAAATGGGGTGCAAAATTAAAGCGCTTGGCCTGTAGATGCGCAATAAAGCTTTATTTTTTCGAAAAGAGTTGCCACCTGATAAAAAATTGCATTCAAATAATTTAATAATCAATGTCATCAGATCCACACCGTTCGTTCGATTTTCAAAAGTGAGGTGCCAAATCAAAGGGCTCTGACTGTAGGGACAAAAAGGTTTAACTTTTTCGAAAA
>NW_016163173.1:0-20183 GCF_001687245.7 Rhagoletis zephyria | reverse complement strand
GGGCGACATCTACCTCTCAACCGACGAGGTTGATGTCTACACTTTATAGGAACTTTGCAAAGCAGAGGTTTTTAAGCTGTCTGGACACACAACATTGCAAGTGTCTGGACACACAATATTGCAAGTTGATAAAAGCGTTGTAAAAAATTGATTATTATTAAATATTTCCAACATATCAGGCCGAACATCACAACAAATCGGTCGCAATGCGAAAAAATGGTGGAATACATGAACGAAAGGCCGGTCAGTGCTCGGGGCTTTCCAAAGTGTTTAAAGTTTTTGTTAATGTTTTTGAGGTTGTGGATTGCGCCGACCCTATATTAAAATCTTTCCCCTATACCATGTTGGTAGCTTTCTTCTGTGAAAAACCTCAAAACTGCCATCAATCTACCGTTGATGATTTTAAACTTAGCCCAAGCTCTTCTTCCATAATTGTTAAAACGCTTTTAAATGCGTCTTGGTTGCTGCGGAAATTTTTCACAAGCTAAATAGATCAGAACTGCTAGCAATCTCCTTTGAATATTAATGCAACTGTTAGCTGCAGCATGTTCTTCTTCCTGAGACAAAAGTGCTCCGACCACTGTTTCTTTTGTATTCTACTGAATTAAGGAAAATTCTTTTCAAATAACGACTAAAAAAATTTAAATGAACGCTAAAAAATTTCTCCATAAACCATGTATACATCACTTTCCGATAGGACTGATAGTTACTGAAAAATTAATTAATCATTCCAGTTCTTTTTACTTATTTTTTTATCAAAAAAAATCAAACTTTAACAGAATAAAAATTAAAAAAATAACCGGCTCTGTGCCAAATTTTTGCATTTGTGCTAAAGCCTGTTCTGTTACAATGAAACCAAGTCACTAATGAAGAAAATCGATCGATAAATAAAGAAATAATGAGTGGTCAAATGAAAGCACGCAATGATTTTTTATATGAAAAATGAGCAAGAAATACCCATACGCCATGTTCACCTAAGTAGCACACTTTCATGCTAATTTTTCATATAATAAATCTTTGCGCATTTTATTGGCTTTCATTTGCCGTATCTCATTTTAAGATTGTTATACTATGTCTCCATTAAGAGATTTATCTATTAAGATTTAATAAATCCAGTTGCTCCACCGTCTCCATTGCCACAGCGAGATATATTTGACATTCACATTTTTAAATATTTGACGTTTGCTTATCGTCACCTGGGTAAAAGATTGTCGTAAGCGCCATTTTGACGATTTTTAGTTCTAGATGCAGTTATATATTTTGAAATAAGGTCTTTCGATTGTTGCTATCAGTTTTTAGACATCTCCTTTAGTTTCCGAGATATTTACTACAACTTTTTCGATAATTCAGTAAAAATTTAGTTACTGGTGATCAATATCTTAAAATTGGCGTTCTCCATTTTTTTATAACCTTTTTAGTTTCCGAGATATTGAGTAAAAACTGTCGTTAATTTAGTAGTAATGTTGATCACATTTTGTCGTATTTCATACAAAGTGGCTACCAAATTGTGGACAAATGACGCTTACGACAAAATTTTACTAAAGAAAATCCTTCATAAACTCAAAACTAAGTAACAATAAACATTAAAAATTAAATAATTTGCGAATTTTGTGAACTAGTAACATTTTCAGAGATTTTGGAGAAAATCTATCTTCGCATTTTGAGAAATTGCATTCCAAACTAGGCATGTGAATTTGTGGTTGCCACACCAAACAAATCTATTATATATAATACGCGAAGGCATTTTTTGTGCAGCCTAAAACATCTGCAGGTTTTATTTTTTCGAAAAGAGTTGACACCTGTTAAATAATTAAACTAAAGTTATTTGCTAATCAATGCCCTCAGATCCGCACCGTCCGTTTGATTTTCAAAAGTGAGGTACCAAATTAAAGGGCTTAGAGTGTGGATGTTCAAAAAGGTTTTACCTTTTCGAAAAAAGTTGCCACCTGTTAAGAAATTCAAATTAATACGCGAAGGCATTTTTTGTTCCGCATAAAAGATCTGCACCGTTCGCTCGATTTTAAAAAATGGGGTGCAAAATTAAAGCGCTTGGCCTGTAGATGCGCAATAAAGCTTTATTTTTTCGAAAAGAGTTGCCACCTGATAAAAAATTGCATTCAAATAATTTAATAATCAATGTCATCAGATCCACACCGTTCGTTCGATTTTCAAAAGTGAGGTGCCAAATCAAAGGGCTCTGACTGTAGGGGTGCAATAAGGTTTAACTTTTTCGAAAAGAGTTGCCACCATTTAAAAAATTAAGTTCAAATTATTTTAAAAGCTAAACCAATTATTACAAATTGGGCATAAATGGAAATAGTTTTGAAAATGTTTGTTTCTTAACTTAACTTTATGAGGGTTGCCACCTGTTAAAAAATTAAATTCAATTTGAATTGGGGGAATTAGGTAATAGAAATATGTATTTGTGCCAGACGGTAAAGGTTAAGTATGTAGTAGTTTGTAAACATTTTGAAGAGGGTTGCCACCTGTGTGAAAAGTCTAATTTATATGAAGTATAAAAATATGGACGTCAAGAGAATGAATCTTAAGAGATCTTTAGTTGGAAGGTTTAGAATATTTTTAAAGTGTTTGAAGAGGGCAGTAGTTTTGAAAATACTTTATTTCTTAACTGCGTGTAGGAGGGTTGCCACCTGTTTAAACAATCAAATTCAATTTGAATTAAGGCAATGGGGTAATTAAAATAGGTATAACAATATGGGTGTCAGCCGAAAGAGATTTAAGAAGATTTTAGATTGAACATATTTTTAATAGGGTTGCCACTTATTCGAAAAGTATAATTTAATTAAATTATCGATATAAAACTAAAAAGTGTTACGAAATCGTAGTTTGCACATTGAGAATATATTTTATGAGTTTGAGGAGGGTAGCCACGTGTGTAAAAAGTTATCAAAAAAAAAAGTATTAGCAAATCTTAGTTTAAACATAAGGAATATTTTTAAAGCGTTTGAGGAGGGTTTCCACCTGTTTAAAAAGTTAAATTCAAATTATCTATATATATGATACGCGAAGGGATTATTTGTGCAGCATAAAAGATCTGTACCGTTAGCTCGATTTTCAAAAATGGGGTGCCAAATTAAAGTGCTTGGCTAGATGGCCAAGAAGGCTTTACTTTTTCGAAAAAAAGTTGCCACCTGTTAAGAAATTAAGCTCAAATTAATTAAAAAGTTAAATCAATTAATAAATATGGGTATCAATCGAAATGGTTTTGAAAAGGCTTTATAACTTAACTACGTATAGGAGGGTTGCCACATGTTAAAAAAAATTTAATTACATTTTAATTAAAGGAATTTGGTAAGTAAATCGCTATATGGGTGTCATACAAAAGAGGCTTAAGAAGGTAGTAGTTTGGAAATATTTTGAATAGGTTTACCACCTATTTGAGAAGTCTAATTGAACTATTTTATACCCAAGTTATAGGAAATATTAACGATGGATGTTAAATGAAAGATCCTCAAGAAATACTTAGTTTGATAGTTTAGAACATTTTTGATGTGCTTGAGGGTTGCCCAGCTTAAAGGGTTAAACTAAAATAATTTAATAAGTTAAATGAATTACTAACCGATGGTAATCAACGGAAATGGGTTTAAAATCTTTTATTTAAGAACTATGTTAAGGATGGTTGCCACGTGTTTAAAAAATGAATTTCCGCATAATTCATCAGATACTTGAAATATTTATAACAATGCCAGGCGAAAAATATTAAGGAAATTTTAGTTCGAAAATAATTTTTAAGAGGGTTGCCGCCTGTTTTGAAAATGGTATTTTGTTTAATTATACATAAGTTACATGAAATTTTAAAACATGGTTATGAAAAGAACGAGTGTTAAGAAATATTTAAATTGATCATTTGTTTTTTTTTCTTGTTGAAAAAATTAAGCTCAAATTATTTAATAAGTTAAATGGATTGTCAAAAGATGGGTATCAATCGAAATGGGTTTGAAAAGAGTTTATTTCTAAACTGTATTTACGAGAGTTGCCATGTGTTTAAAAAAACTAAATTCAACTTAATTCATCAGTAAATTGAGATATGTAAACAATGCCAGGCGAAAGATTTTAGTTTCAAAATACCTTTAAAGAGGTTGCCACCTGTTTGAAAATTCAAATTTGTTTTACTTATACGAAAGATACATAAATGAATTATCGAAATATTAGTGTCAAACGAAATAGTTTTAAGGAAACTATAGGCTGATAATATTTTTAATTAGAATTGCCATCTATTATTATTAATTTTTTTTTTAAGGTCATCACATCTGCAACGTAATTTCGAATTTCCAAAATGAGAAGTCAAATTAAAGAACTGGGACTCTACATAGATGTGCACAGGTTTTATTTTTTGAAGTTACATGAAAACCAACACCATGCGAGACCTCTCATCACTCAGAAATGGTTAGATTAATCATTAGGAATATTTTTCGAGGTTTTTGAATAGGTTTCACCTGTTTAAAAAATTTATTTAAATGTTGGCGCTTTGGCGCCTTGCGGGTTCACTAGTTGTATTTATTGATCAGTATTATTGAGTATTTAACTTAAACCTACTGCCTTTCGAGATTTAATTTTATACGGTAACCCTCAAAAGATTTAACGTTAAATCCCGTCAGAGGGCTAAATCTGCATTAAATCTCATAATGGAGACACAGTATTAAATTGGTTCGTAAGATATACGTGATTAAGTGGAACCACTTTTTGTTTTAAGCTGAATAACGGTAAATTGCATATATCTCGAAAACGTTTCCATAGAAATAAAAATTAACTCGAATTTCGGAATCTACATAGAAATTGGATAGTGGCATCCATTGTACATTTTTGCTGCAAACCAGAGTTATTAGAACGTTGAACGAGTGGTTAACCTATACAGTGTTTTAATCTAGTAGTCCAAGTTTAAAAGGGGAATATTGTGTTTGAAAAAAGTAAGTTTGCTGGCTTTTCTCCCATGTGGCGATTTCTTAGAGGCTCGTATATAAGGCCAGCTGCACAGAAAAATTGCTCACTTGGAACGCTGGCGGAGCGGAGCGCTCAAATATATGCGGGCCAGATCTGCCAATTTGTCGTATTTTAGTTTAGGTTTCCACCAATCGAGAGGATTTTCACCCAGATGAGCTCGTTTTTCTTTAAAATAAACCTTCAATTGAGCTTTAATTTCACATTTCTTAATGTCTCCAGATTCTACATCCGATCCTTCGCTTTCGTTAGAGGAATCTAAAATTATTTGTAGGTTGCTTATAAGACGTTTAGCAGTACTTGTTGAAGGTCCATCAAAGTTGCTTGATATTAAGGCGTCCAATCCCGGACCATTTTGTAAATCCTGGGATTTCGGGATTTTAAATTGGTACTCCCGGGATCCTAAGAAAATTTTCCTCAGCACGAATTTGCAACTTCCCCTCCAAATGAAATGTCAAAATTGTGCTCTCTCCTTGCAAGTTTTCAAGTTTTTTGTCCAAACGAACGCGTTTCGGTAACAACTTTTCCAAGCTTGTACAAGTTTTTGCATATCGAAAAGAACTATTAACTCACTTTTGGCCTGTGTGTTAATGACATTGACATTAATTCCCCTACAAAAGTGAATTTTTGTCAATTCCATTAACATTATTGCACGTCACCCAAAAAAACAAAAAAAAAAAAACAAAAAAAGGAGTGAAACTTTGAATGTGTATAATCTTAAATTTTGCTTCATCTTTTGCTAAAAAATCAGTCAATTGAGTGATCGTACGAAAATCGAGTCCTCAAAAGTTCTGTACAAAGCTGAATGATATATCAAGGGATTTACATATTTCACCATACTATGGGCTTCTATTCGGCCTAAGAGCGTTAGTGGCTTCTATAATTTCTGATTGAAATTTAGAGTGTAGGGCATCAACATTGGAATCTATATTTAAACGAAACTGTGCATACATATATAAATAAATGCATTATTTCGTTTTTTTTTTCGTATGCACTATTTCGGTTATTTCATCTCGTATTTTAAAGTACAAAACCGCGTATCGTCATTCTGCAAAACCGCGTAACTGACATTTGCTGCCAAAAATTGGATTTGCTCACACAAGCTCTTGGCTCAATCCTTATCCATTCGTCCTCAAAAATACTAGCCAGAAATGCGATTGCTTCATAAAAAAGAGAAACATTTTAAAATATGAGTGTTTTTACTCTCACAAAAATAATTTATGTAACCTCACATATCCGGTTTTGCATTTTGTTGATACNTAAAAAATAATTTATGTAACCTCACATATCCGGTTTTGCATTTTGTTGATACGTGGTTTTGTACTTTAAACGACGATATGCATTATTTCGTATGCACAGTTTCCATATGCACAATTTCAAGGAGTCAAGTCGGTCAGTAAAAACGTTGTTTACTCACTTTCAGCCTGACGAGGAATGTGACCCACTCAGCAAAGTAAAAACTGTGAACATCCAATGTCTATGGGATAATTTACGATTGCACAGTGAAGCCGGACCACCCATGTACATTTTGTACAAACAAAATCAGCCAGCCAGTCCACTTCTAAAGGCGTTGCTTACCGACCAAGCGCATTTGAACAAGAAGTATGAAACCTTTCCACTAAATATTTTTTAATACAAATTTATGTATGTGTAATATTATTATTTTTCTTTTCTCCCTAGCGTTATTCAACAAATCATTTCGTCAATACGCTGCAATGACCTCTCAACGCCCATCAAACGTTTGGCTAATGAACGGCACAAGTTAAAAAATAACGGCGTCGATCGAACACACTCCATCTACCGCGATATACTCTTTCTGGCGCTTACGGCCATCGGTCGTTCCAATGTCGATTTGGCCACATTCCATCGCGAATATGCCGCGGTCTTTGACAAGCTGACCGAAAAAGAATGTAAAATGTTCTATCGTAATCAGGATTTACCTCCCTCAGCAGCAAGAATTTTCTGTCGAGCTTATTTTAAACCGTTATTACTTCCTTGACATGATATCAATTATTTGCGGCATGACTTTCACATCAATGCAAAAGTGAATACAATTGATCGCGTTGCGGCTGAAGCGTTAAGTGATGTTGCAGATGCTACGTAATTCATAATCATACAACGTTTTGTGGAAAGTTAAGAGAAGGCGCTGAAGGGTAAAAAGAGCATGTAGTATCAGTTGACGCAGTGGAGCTATGATGAGAACGGCAATGTTATATATGTATGTACATTTGTGCATATGTATATAAGAAAACGATGGAGTATTATGTCTTAAGGGGTTAAACAAAATTTAACGATTCGTATTAACATTTCAAACTTATTATGTTTGTATAAAGTTGTGTGTGTATGTGTGGATGTGTGTGTGCCTCAGTATTATACGAATTACTCAAAAACAATAAGAAATATTTCGTTTGTGCTTTAATGTACCTTACTGTGTACGTTAAAGGTGTTCTTCCACGATATGTATTTGCATGTGTATGTACATGTAATTTTTTACATATCGTCGCCTGGGTAAAAGAATGTCGTAAGCACCATTTTATACTTTTATATTTTGAAATAAGGTCTTTCGATTGGTGTTATAAGTTTTTTAGATATCTCCTTTAGTCTCCGAGATATTGATTACCATTTTTTCGATAATTTAGTAAAAATTTAGTTAGTGATGCAGTCATTTTAAAGTAATCAGTATCTTAAAAATGGCGTTCTCCTTTGGTTTCCGAGATATTGAGTAAAAAGTGTCGTTAATTTAGTAGAAATTTTGATCACATTTTTTCGTATTTCATACAAAGTGGCTGCCAAATTGTGGACAAATGACGCTTACGAAAAAATTTTACTAAAGAAAATCCTTCATAATCTCAAAACTAATTAACAATAAACATTAAAAATTAAATAATTGTGAACTAGTATCATTTCCAGAGACTTTGGAGAAAATCTATCTTAGCGTTTTTGAGAAATTGCATTCCAAAATTCAATCGCGATTTCCCACAACCTGCCGAAATTAACATACGACAATCTTTTACCCAGACGACGATATGGAAATGCCAACACATCGTGTAAAGGCAAATTAGATTTGCACTTACATACGAGTATTTTTAAATAGTTAAATAAAGACTGAATTTGACAGACAAATGCAATTGCATATGTGTTGAAAAAGTCACATTTACAGATGCAAATACATATCGTGTAAGAACACTTTAATGGCGCATATATCCACATATTTATACAAAAATGTAAACATCACGGTATCAAAAGCAAAGGCCAGTTTTTCAGTGCGAGTTCAACTTTGTTTGTCGTTTAGTGTCAGTGTGCAGTTATTCAGTCAAATTTAAACTAAGTTTAAAAGACCAATCTGGCTGGGTTAAACCGAGTTTAAACTATCAGCTCTTAAGTTGTATATTTGTAGTCAGCTGCCAAAATTTAGATGAAAGAGGAGGAAAAAATTAAAATTGTTTGCGAAATACACGAAAACGAACTCATTTGTATAATGGCACATACAGAAATAAGCGAAATGTTTATACGTAAGATGAAAATTGTGCGTAAGAAAATTAACAAACGCAACTTGAGTTGGAGTTTACTTGCATAGGACAACTCATAAAGCACCTAACAAATACTTTTAATTTCCGTCTATAATCTTTCAGAACTTTAAACGCGATCTTATCAGAAGTGAAAATTAATAGCTGAAGTTTTGTACTGCATAACGAAAAAAACAGTGTTGCCCAACAAAAATCTAAACTATGAACCGGCCTTAAAGTCGCACTTAAAAACTGATCAGTAGTTAAAACTTAGTTCAAATCTAAACTGAGTTTAACTAAACTTCAGCTAAACTGGCCCTAAGCGTTTATTTCACTACTAAACCTAAATCTGTTTTTTGCGATGCTTAGCAAATGATCCTTGTGTTCTTTATACATATAACAATATTTAGGGGATTCCCTTAAACTCCTAAAGTCTTAAACTGTGTAAAAATCGTAAGTTTACGAGGCTGTTACGGAATGCCCCCCTTTGCAAATGTGTCAATAAGTGCTTAAAGTGACTGTTTAACAGGTTGAAAAGGGTTTTGTGAATACATTTTTGATTCGTAGCATTTTTCATAACAACCCTTCAGCTCGAATGAAAGCTAAAATATAATTAAAATGCGAGAATTAGCAGACAACTCATCTTAATACAGTTAGTGGATGAAATTCATTAATTTTATTTACCTATTATTTTTATCATTTGTTTTCAGTATTTTATCAGCACAGACGTTTACGAGGTCGTTTGCGCATCAAATTTGCCTAGTAATTTTACGAGGTGCTCGTAAATAGAGCTCCATACAAATCTTGACAGTTCTTTTACGAGCTTTACGAGGCTTTCGAGGCTTTTACGAGTTTAATAGCATATTTCCACCAAAAGCTTAACTCCAGAGCTCAGAAAAGTACCAATTATTTTAATATGGGGTGATCGGCATGTTTATTTCTTACTTTTTGCTTTCATACTTTCGTTTGCTTGTACTTAATATGACCAATTACCCCGTTCGGGTGATAATCCCGTTTTTCCAATGGGCATGATCTGCAGTTAAGGCTTGGTGGAAAGGCTCTATAAGGGAAGACCCCTATTAATACTTAAACATTTTCCTATTCTATGTTTTTAGCTTTTTATGAAGAGTTGTACAAATATTGCTATTTTACCAATCTATGTACACCATTTTTGTTTTAAAATCAGGAAAATAAAATACGTGTTTCATTTCGGACTCTTATTAAATTGCTCGTTGTATAATTTTGCACATTGCTCGGAAGCAAACTTGCTCTAACACAAAGTATAAAATTGTTTCTTGTAAATGAATAATTATTCACCGAGGTTTATAAAACTCTTAAAATATTGAGTATTTAATATTTTTATAATTTATAAAAATCGATTGATCGACTTCAGAATCGCTGATTCTCGCTACAATTTTAAAATTAATACGTGATTCATTCATTTTGGTTATTTATGGCCTTATAACAATTGTATTACACAAATTTTATTGAGACCGTTTTTTTTTTCAATGAAAATTTTTGCATGCAGTACAAGTTGTTTTTCAATATTTCTCCAATTTTTAGTCAAATGTGAAGACAAATAGATTAACTCGCATAATGCACGTTCACATCGCAAACAAACTAATGGTGATTTCTTTTCTACCAAAAAATGTTGCCCTTGCCCGGTGCAAAATGTGTTTGATGTTACACTCAACACTTTGAAAAGGAATGTTTTTGCCTTCTACTTCTTGTCCAGCTCACGCATTTCATCATGTTATCGTTTTAAGCAACCATCTGATTTTCATGGGCAACCATCCATCTCCCCTGACAAAGATTCAAAGGGCACAAAAGGTGCCTTTTTTGCCTTACACGAGTGTGGCATTTTAAGAAATGAACATACAATTTTCTCACCCTTAGCCTTAAAGGCGACATTTTTTGGTAGAAACGAAATCACCATAACTGAAGGAGGGTTTATTAAGGTCTAGAAATTCTAAAAATTCGATTGATTTTGATTGATTATTAAAATATTCCACTATTTTTCATTGTCTAAGCTTAAAAATAACATGGACAAAAGCATTCACTTTGAAAACCGTGGTTCCGAAGGAGATCCTTGTGGCTTAGCCATAATTCTCTCTCTTGCGATTCTTTATACCTTTTAATGTTGCGGAAAAGAAGTAAAAAATGTTAGTACTTAATTAAGGGTATGGTTGTTTTTATGCTTGTGAGTTGGTATTTAATGGAAGAAATGTTAACGATAGTTTTTACCCCAATAAAAGGTTATGGTACTTAATACAGTAGCAGGTTTTCCCTTCACTTAAGTTGGGTTAGAACGCACTTATTCGTCATATCCTACACGCAAACATGCAAGATCCAGTCCACGAAGAGTACTGACTACAAACCGTCGACAGCATCCGCGCATCAATTTAGTTTTAAGTAGTTTTTTGGGACAATACATTTTCGCTCATTTCGTTTTTGTACTTTTAATAAATCTACTCGTAAATATGTAAGTTGTATGTACACATGCGTATGTATCAAATCTTATGTTTGTATGTAAATTATAAAATATTTGAAACTTACGAAGACAGTTCATAATTACTCGCAATGCACTCGAAATCCGTTCATTCGCTGTTTGCCTTATTACAACAATAATTTTTGTTTGAGCCGAAACGACATCACGGACATGGAAATTTGTCTTACTCAGTATAGCACTAAATCTTGGGTGATCCGTTTCTGTAACTAGCATAAAATTACATAACCAACTGTTAAAAAAATATATTGTATCAATCAATCAAACGATCAACATTGCATTACATCAATCGTAGTTTGGTTAATGTTACTTATTTTAGGCATAAATATGTATTTTAAATATCATAAACAGCACATGTAAGACAAACATGCATATTTATGTACCTACATGTTTATATATCGTAAGTCCGGTTGCGCCCATTTTGGTTGAAAAGCGTACATTAAACAAACGATTATGTAAGAATTAAGTAGATACTCATATTTTTTTCTATATCTCCAAGTAAACGTTTATGAATCAAAAACTACAAATTCATATATTACAAAATTAATAAAATGGACATCCTTTAGAAATGTTTTACATCTAAAAATGTTTACAAAAATAAATAAAGCTCACCTTAAAAATCAAAAATGAAAATGTTAAGATCTTTTAAGAAGATCGAATGAATTATAAACTTGGTCATAAAACCCATAGAAAATAAGAATGTTTTAAATTATTTTACCCGAAACGATGTAGAAATATTTAAAATTTATTACTAAATACACATTAGGTTCGATTTTCTTCAAATCCACGAAAATTTTAACTCTGAACCGGAATACTCGTACCTAGGTTAACCAACGATTTTTTATTGTTTTTGTTGTTGTTGTTTTAGCGGTTACAACAACCTCGCCCTGCTCGGTTAATATCGCAGTCGTAAGGCGTAAGCTGTGTCGGGTTTTCCGGGCATACAAAGAGATGTTTCGAGTCGAACACATCTGCGTCTAATCTGCTCAGGTATGAGTTTAACCTGCTGCAGAAGCCAGAGCGAAGTTTGGCTATTGTGGTTCTAGTCTCCCGAGACAGATGAAGCTCCGTCTCGTCGATGTTAGGTGGTTGTGTGCCTATACCGGCATTCACAGGTCTAGAGTCTACATATCTCGAGACTGACTCCCTGTGAATGCCGCTGAGGGCCTGTCGTAAAGCTGACGGGTCCAGAGATTGCTTTATGAACCTCTGGACTTCGTCCGACAGTTCTTAAAAATGGCTTCTTACATGCCTTGGCGAGGGATCCTCTGCAAGCAACTGTCTGTTCCGGTGTCCACGTCTGTGGCTCCCTACTAGGAATTGCTTGACAGCATTGTGTTTTGCTCCTTTATGGGGAGCATTTTCACCTCGTCATGCAGGTGGTGTTCTGGCGACATCAGAAGGCATCCAGTCGCTGTCCGCAGTGCAATGTTTTGGGTCGCCTGCAGCTTCATCCACTGCGTCCTACTAGTCCCCGGCGACCACACTGGTGATGCGTAATCTAAAACCAGCCGGCCTATTGCCTTGTATGTTGCCAGCAACGTTTCTTTGTCTTAACTGCCGGTTAGCGACTTGAGAACCTTGTTGCGACTCTGTACTTTGTTGACAATAGCGGTTGCGTGCGCAGAGAAAAAGAGCAGACTGTCGAAGGTTACTCCGAGTATTTTGGGGTTATTCACCGTCGGAATTGGTGTATCATCGACGTGAATTCCCAGCGGTAGTCTGAACTACTTCGTCCAAGCGGTGAACAAGGCGGCAGAGGATTTTGTAGGGTAGAGGGTTAGGCTCCTAGCAGTGAAGAAGCGACAAAGCTCGGAGAGACATCCGTTTATTTTCGAGCATAAGTCATCAATTCCACCGAAATTGCGCATATGGAAACTGTGTATTTAGACATTATTTCTGTTTCAACCAAAACTGTGCATGTATGCTTTATCTCGGCTTTTTCCATATGCATTATGTCGGTACATATTCAACCGAAACTGTATGCATTACTTCGTTGTTCACATATGCATTATTTCGGTTTTCTAACGAAAGTGTGTATATGGATAATTTCGTTTTCCTCTAATATGAATTATGTACTTCTACTTAGTAAGGGTTATAATCCCAAAGCGCACAGAAAGAAGTTCGTTTTCATGTATGCACTATTTCGGTATTTGTCATATGCATTATTTCGGTTTTGAGTCGAAACTGTGCATGTATGCATTACTTCGGGTGGACAGTGACATGTTGAAATCGATGGTGATGTACTAGACTTCGGCAGGGCATAGCTTTTTCAGAATCTGCATGGGAGGTACGCATATATGTAATACTTCTATATTGGCAGTAAGCTAACTTCTCAATGTGTAAGCATTCCGAAATCAAAGCGAGACAGTCTAGTACCGTTTTTGTCAATGTATTGTGTACTTGAGTGCCGTTTTTGTATATGTGTTGTGTACATGTTTATTTATAAACGTGTGTGTTCCTTTTCTTTCGTACGTGTTTATTGATATATCTGTACTGTAGTGTTTTCGGACGGTACTAGCTCTTACTGCCAATATAGGAGTATTACATATATGGAGGTACCGTCTGGTCCTCTTGCCGTGAATGCTTCGGCGTTGTTGACAGCTGCCTGCCTCTCTTCTGAGTTAAAGGACTTTAGTATGTGCGCAATGCAGCGTTGACGAAATGACGATTTCCTCGTCATTTTGACGTTTTTTTTAGCTTAATGAAGTTTTGATGATCACCCCGTAATGACGATTTTTTATTTTAGTTTTTTCACCTAATTACATATGTATGTTAACAATTTTTTAAAGGAAACATAAAACGTAATCCAAAATACAACCTTGCATTTATCTAGTTTTGTTCTACAACCGTTCTTTTAGTTATATTAAATTAAAGTTATATTAATTATCTATCACTTAATAAATGCTAATGTTACACTTTAAAACTGGATCAAAACTTCCAGCCAGTGGAGTTGAACAATCGAACTTCAGTTGAGTTGCTAGTTGCCAAAACGATATTACAGATGGCAACTGGCAACTTTCAACTGACAACTGCTGTTGTTACAAAGTGTGTATACAGACGACTACAGTTTTGTGGTTGCTGGGAATGTTTTTGGAGCGCATTTAGGAGCGAAAACTGAAAAAGTGTGACATATATTTTACTTTTTAATAATTTGAACGATATTAACATTTTGCAAGGCAGTTTGCTTTTACAGAATATGGTGAAAATAACAAAAAAAAATAACTTGAAATTTTAGTTCCCGTGGAGTACGCCCTTTTGGCGAAACTGAAGCACCTCTTTTAAAACTACCGACACACCAAGTTTTCCAAATTAAAGTCATTGCTGTGGCACTTCCTTCTGCGAAAAATCGAAGAGGTGCGCAAGCTTTTATGAGCGGAAGTATTGAAGTTGAACGAAGGGGAAGTCCTCAATATGCTTTGAAAATGAACACAAAACGATAATAAACGAAAAACTTTAAAAGCTGTATTTTCTTTAAAACTCTTTATTTTAATAATTTAATTTTACTCGCACAGCTTGTTCACAGCCGCTTGCTGGTTGTCGAACTGTCAAATTTCGATTACCGATTACTCTACAGCAACTGACGATAGGTGCCATTCGTAACACAAATTTTCTTCCCAGTTGCATTGTCAGCTGGCAACCGAACCGTGGTTGCGTTGCTATCTGTAATCGACCCATAAAATTGTAATTACAAATCCACTTTTACTAACCCATATGCAATGTGGGTTCCCTTTGGTTTTGAAATGTGTGGTCATATTTATTGTATGTAATTTTGTTTATATTTTTTACTTTGTTAAAAAAGTATAATCAACAAAAAATTTACGTTTTTTGTCCGGAATGACAATCTTTCAGCAAAAGCTTTCGGCAACGCTGGCAGAATGAATTTCCGGCTAAAGAAGTGCGCGCAGCTACGTTTTATTTATCTGTATTTTTCCTATGCCGGCGCAGTCCAGTAGTGTGCGGAGCAGACATTCCAGTAGGTCATTCTCCCATGGCGAAAAAATTGGGGGTAACATAGAACCGAAGTCCGGACCTTAACTCGGATCTCGAATGGCACTCTAATGCCTTTCTCTTTCGGCCGTTGCGACTGTCGCGGAATGGCTTACATATGTATGTATGTATATGTCTCTGTTGTTTCCTTTGCATCAGTCGATTTCGAATTAGAGATGGGCACTGGATTAAACATTCAATCCCGATCCCGCCCATCCCGAATCTCAAATTTCAAGTCTCGAAGCCGGCCATCCCGACGTTTTTCAGAATTGTACCGCGGGTCCCGTGGGTCCCGAAATCTATCACTAAGAAAAATTTTCATGTCTTGTAAACTAATGAAAAACAAATTATGAAAGATCTAGCATCTTCCAATTATTTGGTTTTGCTATGCTGTTCCTTTTGTCTCAATAAAATATAAAAAGTGCATATTTCATACATTTTTAAAGAAGATTTTCTGAATTTGCTGAGGTGGCGATTTTTCGGGTAGTGACGGGAAAGGATTTTCCCGTCCCGCCCGCAAAATTTATACGAACCTTCCCAACACCGCACATGCCGCCCATTTTGAAATCAATAGGGTCCCGCGGGTCAAGATATCGCGCGCCCATCTCTTTTTGGAATCATCAAAGGGCAGCATTCGAAACAATTAATTATATTTTTGAGTTCACTCAGGTTCAGTGATAGTAATTTCTTCGTATTCATAGCATGCATCCGAATTCGTAGATTTAACGATGGGTTCAGTGATAGCCCTGATTCTCATTGTCCACGCATCTCTGTAAAGTATGTTTTTCGTTTGTCAACAGAGGACTTTACTGTCCAAAGTAGTACTTGTTGGCAAGAGAGATTCTCAGTTCGATTTCAACAGCTGATGTTATTATCGGTGTTAATTCTGGTTTTCAAATAAACGAAGCCGTCTACTTTTTCAAACTTGTAACTGTCAACAGCGACGTCGCCATCAAAATCATCAGTAACAAAAACCTCGAAGTCTATTCTGCGTTTTCCAAATTGGATAAGGAAGTGAGGCCAATGGGTCTGCTGGTAAGCGAGGACAAGACGAAGTATCTCATTTCATCAAATAAACAGTCGGCCCTTCGAGCCTTGACACCCACGACACTGTTGACAATTATAATTTCGAGAAAGTATAAAATTAACACCGATATTCGAGCATTGAAATTCAACATATAATCACTCTTGCCATCAAGTGCTACTTTGAACTCAGTAGGCAATTTAGGAGTAAAGTCCTCTCTGGAAATACGAAAACCACCCTCTATAAGTCACTCATCAAGCCCGTGCTGGAATTTGGCACAGAAGCATGGACAGTGACAACATCCGATCCGACAGCTCTTGAAGTATTCGAGAGAAAGATTTTGCGGAAGATTTACGGCCTTTACGCATTGGGGACGGCGATTACCATAGACGATGGAGCAATGAGCTGTATGAGCTTAATCACGGCATCAACAAAGTTCGGTGAATTCAAAAATATAACGACTACTCTGGCTTGGTCATTTCGTACAAATGGACACAGACGCTTCATCCCTGAAAGTATTCAACATGGGACCCGCTGATGGTAGCAGAGGACAACGGGGGCCCCACTACGATGGAAAGACCAACTGGAGAAAAACTTTGTTTCACTTGGCATTTCCAATTGGCGTCAGATGGCACAGAAGAGAAACCACTAGCCTGTTTTGTTGAACTTGGACAAAAACCGCTTAGGCGGTTACAGCGCCAAATAAAAAGGAGCATTCATTGCTTTAAAAATCAAACTTCTGAAATTTCTTAATTCAAAACATATTTCTCTCTTAAATATGATCGGAAAAGATCAAGGCCTCTGAAGTTTTGAGCTTTTAATTAATACCTTGATAGTTATTGGAAGTTAACTGCTACGATAAAATCCTTTTTATTATACCCGAGCGCACTTGTGCACAAGGGTATTATAACTTTGTTCACATAACGGTTGTTTGTAACAGGCAAAACGAATCGAGATAGATATAGACAAATGTATACATAAATGATCAGAATGAAAAGAGAAATCGATTAAGCGGTGACTGTCCGTCCGTCCGTCCGTCCGTCCGTCCGTCCGTCTGTGCACACGATAACTCGAGTAAAAATTGAGATATCTTAACGAAACTTGGTACGTGAACTTCTTTTGGGCGTGGGACGGATGGTATTGAAAATGGGCGAAATCGGACAATAACCACGCCTACCTCCCATATAACGGTAATTTTAAGAAATACGAAAACTGCGATATTTTAGTAACTACTGAAGATAATTCACTCAAAATTGATACTTACAATGAGTTTCAGACGGAAAACATGAATATTATAAATTTTTGGAAAATGGGCGTAGCCACGCCCACTTATGGTTACATGTGTATATCTTGGTAACCGCTGCACCAATTTCTTCCAAACTTGGCACAGTTGTTGGCCTTAGTACAGCATACTAAATGGCTGAAAATTTTAAAAATCGGACAATAACCACGCCTACCTCCCATATAACGGTAATTTTCAGAAAAACGAAAACTGCGATATTTTAGTAACTACTGAAGATAATTCACTCAAAATTGATATTTGCAATGAGTTTTAGACGAAAAATAAGAATATTACAAAATTTTGGCAAATGGGCGTAGCCACGCCCACTTATGGTTACATGTGTATATCTTGGTAACCGCTACACCAATTTCTTCCAAACTTGGCACAGTTGTTTGGTCCCGTACAGCATACCAACTGGCCGAAAATTTCTAAAATCGGACAATAACCACGCCCACATCCCATATAACGGTAATTTCGAGAAATACAAAATCTTCGATAAATCAGTAAATATTGAAGCTAATTTATTCAAAATTGATGATTGCAACAATTCTTTACCAAGAAATACGTTTATGACAAAATTTTGGAAAATGGGCGTAGCACCGCCCACTTGTGATCACATATATGTATCTCGCTAACCGTTCTAGCAATTTGTACCAAGCTCGGTATGGTTATTGTGCTTGCCACATAAAAGCAAACCGTTGAAAATTGTTGAAATCGGACTAAAATTGAGGCCGCTTTTCATATAACGGTAAATTTCAGATATGCTTGAAATTTCAATATTTCGAAATTTAAGGACGCTAATTTACTTAAAATGTATACACCCCGGCTTATCATGTAGCGGTAGCTTTCGGAAAGGTGGAAAACATATATTTAATACTTGCGCCGGGTATTTAATGTTCGGCTCCGCCCGAACTTAGACTTTCTTACTTGTTAATCGTATATTACTGTTTTGTATAATTTTAATGTTGTTTTTAAGTTGGAATTCCGAACGAAGTCCTCGTTGCCTTCCCTCAGTTTTAAAAATTACTTTCAAAAACTATGTCCCCCGTCTTTTGATGTGTCTTGTACACCTGCAGCGCATTTCCTTGAACAAAAAAAATCGTATGATGAATGAAATGTGGACAATTTCTAAGCAGACTTTAAAAAATTCTGGTAAACACAGGAGCCAAATTAAGTATACCAAAATCTACTGTGCAATCCTAACAAGCATTCCCCAAAATATGATCTCGTTGTATTTATAATGCTGAAATAATTTCCTTGAAAGCGAACGAACTATGAAAATTTCCTTGTAAATTTTGTATACCGAAAATCAATGTCACGAAAAGTAACTGCTTTTTTTAATTTTTTCTCTATGATACTTAAAAAAAACTTTATTTACAAAGGAAATGTCGGCCTTATAGAATAGGAAAATAGTTGAAGGAAAACCCACGAGTGCGAAAAAACATGTTTAGCATTGCAGCGAAATGAGACCGTAACAAGAATCATAAATTGCTTGTTATCTCTGCAAAATCACAGCGTATAATGACAATAAAGTATAAAGTAAGCAAAAAAAAAAACATTAAAGACTATGCAAGAGCCAGGGATATAGTGAAATATGTATGTATGTGCAAACCACTTTACACAAGATTTTTTAAACGTTGAAAAGGAAAATTCCTCCGCCTCTGGTCCTACCTGGCTGCGCCCTTGAACTCAAATTGGCACAATAAATTCCAAACTGAATTTTTAAAAAAGTCCTCCGCACTATGCCTGAAAACTTTAACAGATCAATCGTTATAGACATTAGTCTTTTCTATCAAAGTTTTTCACAGAAATTTCGACAATATCTATGTGAGTGGAAATACAATATGTGTTGCATTCGAAAGTATAGCTGTTTCTTTTTACTGCATCAGTTCGTATTTCATTCCGAATACGTTGAATGTCTGGGCAAATGACCACAATTAATATGGTCCTTTTTTGAAGCGAAACTTCTTATTCGAGTTCGGAGATGTTTCAGTTAAATATTTAACACCAAGTCTTAAAATCTGTATCGTTCGTTCGATTTTAAAAAATGGGGTGTCAATTTAAAGGGTTTGTCCTTTGGATCTGCAACATAGCTTTTGAAAATGAAGACGAAGATGAAGAAAATATCGTTTGAAAATTATCGAGTAAAAGGTATCGGTATCCAATGGCAAAAATATCGGTATGGTATCGTATCGTATCGAAATTCTTGTCATCTCATCTTGGCTTATTTAAGGGTAGATTTTGAGACTTTGAAGTGCCGTGGCAATCTAGATTTCTTTAGTGTAAAAATTTTATGTTTATTGGCCAAAGACGGATACGAAGAGGAATACAAAACCGAAGACAAATACTAAGACGAGTACGAAGATCGAAATTAAAACCAATACAAAGCCGAACACAAATACGAAGACTTAATTTTTTTTTATAAAATTTTGTTTGTTATAGTTACAAAGCCATAATATATTTTATTTAAAAAAAAAAAAAACATAACAAGTTTTTGAATTCATAACAGTTTTATTTGACTATATCACAAAACATACAAGTAGTTTTACGACTATTTTTATAACTACACTGAGAAGAGGGTTAAGTTCCGTCAACAAAATGTTTCTCTCAACACATGATTGGGTTATAGTTACCAAATCAGGTGTTTAGAGAAATATATTAAGCTGACTTTTCTGAGTGTTCATATTATTCAAACATGGAAAATAACAAAAAGTTGCAGATAACTGTAAAAATATACAGGTACCACATATGCAAGGATGTATACGTTTTAACCCTAGAAGCCTAATCTATTTGGGAGTTACATAAAGCCTTAACACACATACATACGTCTTAGAGGCGTCACATACACTTAGTCCTTCGAAATTTTTTAAAAAACTCTATTTTTGGAGGTATTTTCAAATCGGTCCAGCTCGCTTA
>NW_016163171.1:0-38032 GCF_001687245.7 Rhagoletis zephyria | reverse complement strand
ATATCCTTGTACACAGTCGTATTAATTTTGCGAATACCAAGTTTAAGAAAGGCTTCTTAGAGGTAGTTTCTCTTCGGGCAATCAAATGAGGTTCTAAATAGGTTCGATTTTGTAGTTCTTTCCTCATTTATTTTTGTAGGCTTTGACGCACTTTGGTTATCTCGTCAATTGCAGAGTTTCCCGTCCTAAAGCCACACCGATAAATTCCAACAGTTGATTTCTGAAGGCCCTCAGCCTTTTACACAATATCGTCGAGAGGCACTAAAATGGAGTATTAAGACGGCTTATCCCGCGGTAATTGTCGCAAACTGCAGGAACTCCGTTTTTGTGAATTCGGTAAAGCACACAGAGATTCCAGTCTTTGGGCATGTATTTACCAGACCAAATTTCGCTTAACAGCAGGTACGTGCTTTCTATCAGCTCTTTGCGGCCGGCTTTATTTTATTCCTCCAACTTTTATCAAAATGGTTTTTAGGCGAGTAAACTTGTTGTGATTTCCCCATATATATTTATATGTATGTATATTTATTTACGAGTAGAATTAATACTTTTCCTCCCTTACTAGCATTATGAAATCTTTCCCCAGTGATTATAGTTGTAAATCGATTACTTTATACCCTTGTGAATAAGCTTACAAACTTTTCTGCAACCTAACTACATATTGTGAAAGCTAAACACCACACTAAAACTGCATTTGAATATATGTACAATACACATATGTACATATGTATGCATATAAATACATACTCGTACCTTAGTTCACAAAAACTAAGCCATGCTTTTGTAATTTTCCTGCAACTAAATTCGTCTATCGATTTACACGCAAATTAGTTTGTATTAAACGCCTTTTGAAGAAAAGACTTACGAGCAAAGTTTAGTCAAGCTTAGAAAATTGGAGGAATTATTAGTTTGAATTACTTATTTAGTTGCACATGCAAAGTGTAAACGAATGAAATGCACGAACACGGCCCGTGAATGTTATTATCGCGTGCTTAAGGCAAATCATAAGAAGAGCGAAACTTTTGAGTTTACAAGGAAGCGCAAACAAAGCGCAGTCGCGTTGTAATATAGCGTGAATAATTTACAAATACATACTTATATACCTACATACTATGAAAGACAGAAGGGGTGGCACAAAAACACAAAGTTAAATATATTTCAGTTTTGAAAAAAAAGGCTTTTAGTGAAGTTGTGGAGCACAAAAACAAACATACTCAAAAACTATCAACAATACCTATTTTTTAACGGATTATTTTGGTTTCAGAAAAACTTGTGATGAGAGTTCAAGCCATGCTGATGACCAGCAAGATTCTGAAAGTAGTAAAGCTCGAAGTTAATAAAGGCTAGCTTCCACTGTTTTAGGGATTTCAAATCTGAAAAAGAACCTACATTGGATTTAGCCACTGACCGTACGGAGTATGCATTTATAATAACAATAATTCTTAAGCAAAACAAAAAAACGACTTCTATGTTCGTATAAAAATTTAAGAGTACCGTTAATTTCTTCATGATCCAATGATCAGATGTAAACGGCATTAGTATGAGACCACCTATGAGGTACCACCTTTCCTTTAAAAAAAGAATTATAGATATCGGTTAACGTAGTCCAAAATTATGCGTTAAGATAAAAAAAAAAAATTTTTAAAGTAAACTCATTAGTCAACTTTTACCATTACATGTATACCCTTCTTCTAAGTAGACTCGGGTCATGAAAATTAGGTTATGTCCTCCTTAAATTAAGCAAAATTAATTCTCCGCATAGGAGTCATCTTTTCTCTCTAAGAGAATCCTAACAACTCCATTAACCCTGCATCTTCTTCTATATCTCTAATCTCGCCTGAGTCTACCCGCACGCTAACCTCAATGATGCCGAAACAGGGTCCATAGTCGGGCTTAGCTAAGACGTTTAAGTACTAGTATGCTTAATTTATGGCAGCCTGGACTCTTCCATTTCATCGGTAGCCGGAACATTTTTATTCTATAGCTTATCCCGGTATGCCCCTAGGGACTCCGACAAGTCGAACCCAGGGGGAGAACCTTTGGCATTATCCAAAACGGTGGTTGGTTTGTAGCAGCGTTGCTCAAGCATACGCTCAGGACACACTTAGCGCCGTAAACACCACTTTGATACGCTATCTCTAGAACCTTTGACGTTGACTGGTTACGATTTGTTGGAGTTTTCAAACTACCTGGACTTCTCGATGCATCTGTGTTAGCATTGGAGTGTCTCTAATCTTTTACGTGCCAGTGCTGTACATTCGCAAGGATAATCTATGACTATTTCCCTACTTTCTTCGAGGTCACAGCTAAGACTGCGAGCGTTGTACGGGAGGTCAATTCTTCCTACATGTTCACCAAGTGACCCTTAGCCCGTAATCGTGGCTATTTTGGTTTTCTCGCGGTGCATCCATACATTCCTTGCAGTTTTAAGGGTTTGTAGGTTGTTCCATAGCGAATCTGCCATTCGTGCAATTTGCATGCAAGTGCATTTCCGTCTTGATTACTCAGAGTGGACAGTTTATTTGGTATCATATATAAAAAGTGGCCTAAGTAAAGATTTAGTAATTGCACTTGATCTAAAAGCTCAAGAATATGTACTGAAAGTCGAGTAGAAGCTTAAACTCGCTTTTTATGCATGATGCCCGTTATCTCGGCTTCAGATTCATCAAGAATTGCTCCTGCTTTAGCCAATTTGTCAGCTTTCTGCTTGATATACACTTGCGGTCTCAGACTAATTTGAAATTCACCTTTGGTGACACGCCAATTCCCGATGTTCTACTTGGCTAACCGAAATACTGTTTGCTGTTTGTACTCCTTCACAGCTTCTTTACAAAAATCTACAAGTGCTTTCCATCCCCAAAACTGCCGCGTACGAAAAAGAAATGTCCAGATTTTCCGAAAATTTCCACACCACGGTCTGCAGTATAGATGCCAGCAGCATATATTGAAAATCCATAATAAACCGTGTGAACTTTACGTCAATATCCATCCACTTCAGCTGCACTGCGACTCGTACCTTCCTTGGTTCATCGATCACGGCTGCCTGTAGTTAGTCCCTCAATCTGAGAGTGGTTTAGTTTACTAGTAGATTCTGATGTCGGCGGAGGCTGTACATTGCGTCTAGATCTTCTCATACTCATACTCATCCACCATTTGCGCTTATGGCCTGATTTTACTTCTCCATGTCTTGTTTTTCAAGTCAAGATCTCTCAGGGCTTATCTGACACCTCTAACCATAACTAAAGGTTCTCGCAATTTCCATTCAACAGCTTGCATTGTGGAGAAGTATTTGTGCTCGCCTGGCAACCTCTGCTATACCAGAGGCCATACAAATGGTGATGAGATAATTTTTTCGGATTGTTTATTCAAGCATTTTGCTTCAGTCAAATTTTATCTAGCCTTAAGAGTTTACCAAGAAATTTTACTACCCGACTGTTAGTTACTAAGTGAATATGTCGGTAGCGAGCCAGAAGCTCAGAAAGTCATGAGAAATTACATTCCAAAGGAATGTTCTCAAACAAAGACGATCTCGATAAACCAAGCTGCCGATATTCGAAAACGTTATAAGAGTTAACAACTTCGATGATTACAATAGGGACTTATGACTTGTCGAAAATATACCCACTCCTTACTTAGTTGTCTTTTATGCATATTTTTGGCCTCCCCTATGGACGCATTCTAATAAATTATTACACACAAACACGATAAGGACTCCTAGCGTTACAGTAGGTGGTTGCCGAGTAGATGTGTGCAGCATAAAATTAACTTACTGCCTTTTGTTGTGTGTGCATACTGGTAGTTAGTTAGGCAACACGGCGGCGGCAAAGGAAAGTGTGATAGCCATTGTATAACGTCAAGGGAATACAAAACCCTTATTACGGTAACAAAAAGTGAATTGTGAGCGCGCCATTCGTGGCAACTAAAGCACACGAGTTTTGGCTTACTAGCTGATTTAGTGCATTTACATACTTAGTTTACCTTGCGTTTACTTTTTCGGCTATAAATACATACATATAAGGCGCAGTAGATTTTCGGTATGCAACAGACATTGACTTTTAGCGTATTCCTTCCATTACTTTCGAGAAAACGAAAACAAAAAAAAACACACACACAGAAACAACGAAAACGAAGTGAAAATTGAGTGGAGTGCTTGCAAGAAAATTGCAAATTTACATTTAAATTTGAAAACGCCACACATACACACTTCTGCTATGAAATATTTGCTTTCATTTGCATGTGTTGGTTTTCATGTATGTATTGTTGGATTAAGAACATTTTGTTTGTGGGATATGGTATCTAGAGCTACATCTAGAGCTCTTCTGGTGGATTTATCGGTTATTTATCGTTACTAGATATAAGCGAGTATTGAAATCATCGATTATCTGGACTGGTGTTGTTATCGATCTTTTATTGATACCATTATGGTCATCGTCATCTATATCGGTATAGTTATATTATTTTGTTATTATTAACGAAATTGACGTCAAAATATACCCGTTATCGGTATTTAGAAATGTTATCGATATTGTTATCATTATCGATATTATATTAATATTGTTATTATTATAGTTGTAATTATTAGACCGTACTGAGTACGCGTTTTAAGAACAACTAGAAAGCGTTTAAGTTAATTTTTTACTTTTTATTTAAAAAAAAAAAAAATTTTTGGTTTTCATTTTTTAAAACAGTCAAAAACTCATGAAAAAGTCCAAAAAATTTTCGAAAAATAAAATACAACATGTATCGAAATGTAAAAAAAAATCCAAAAACAAGCCGGAAAATCTTAGAAACCATTAAAGAAATCAAAAAAAAATCAGAAACTACGAAAAAATTAAATAAGAGATACAAGTCCCGAAACAACCATGGAAGTACTAAACAAACAATACCAAGAAGGATGAAAAATCCATTTCAGTTCCAAAAAAATTCAAGCTATAATTTAGGCAGATTTTGAAAAAATTTATTATAAAATACCGAAAACAAAACCTCAAAGTTTCCGGAAAAGAATGTCCAAAGAATACCAAAAAATTCTGAAAAAAGAAAGATCTGACAATGACCAAAAAGTCTCATAAAAATAAAACACGAGAAATGCTAAAACAGTCCGAAAAATTCTGAGAAGTTGAACACGAACAATCCTAAAAGGTCTTAACAAACTTAAATTGTTGCGAAAACATTCCGATAAAGCCTTTAAAAGTATAAAAAAAAACCCGAAACATCGCAAATCGTTAATTTTTATTACGAAATCTCCGAAAAAGATCCCGAAAGATTCCTAAAAAGGAAACATGAAGCAAACTGAAAAGTCATGGAAAAATTACGGAAGCATAGTCCAAGGAATACCTAAAAGTACAGAAAAAAAATCGTGGGATTCTCGAAAAGTCCCAAAAAGAAACTTCTACAGTCCTGAGATAATCCCAAAAAATTTTTAAACTACAGACGTTTCCGAAAACATACCGCTGAAATTTTTTAACTCCCGAGAAATCTTGCAAAATCAGGAAGCCTAGCGACAAGTCCTGAAGAATACCAAAAAATACCCAAAGTTACAGAATTGTCCCAAGAAACCCGGTAAACTGTCGAAAAAACTCACCCTGTGCTCAAAAAATGCCTAAAAATCCTGAAATATATATACGACTAAAGTTCAAAGACAATCCCGACAAGTATAACGCGAAGAATGCCGAAAACTTCAAAAAAACAAAAACTCAAAAGTTTCCGAAAAATTCTGGAAAATTTTCAATACGGCCTAAATTAAAATAAAATACGAGGTATACCAAATTTCCCAAAAACATTCCCATATTTATAATATAATAAAAAAAAAACTTTAAAATATATATGTATATATCACCATACAGGTGTTATTGATGTGGTACTCTTATCGATATTGTTATCGCTATCGATGTTTATATAGTTGTGCTTATCGATATTTTTATCGTTACCAAATTTTTAGCAGCGACGCTCTTTGTAATAAAAATCATAGTTTAACCGTTAAAATTGAACTTCTATTTTTCCGATCAAATTTAATCGTTATTTTGAGATTTTTATTTTTTCGATAAATTTGTAATCGGTATTTATTATTTTTATTTTAAAATTGTAATAAAGAGGCAGTATCACGGTTAAAAATTATCGAAAAGTCCGAATGAAACGATAATTCTTAATCGAAAAAAATAAAAATCACAAAATAACGATTTTGCGAGGAACTAAAAATAAAAATCTAATTATTTAATGGCTATTATCGGTTCCTGATTTTTATCGCTGGCTATATTAAATACTATAAACGTTTACAAACATGTTTAAAATTGCCTATATTCTCGATTTGGTTATCTCTATTGTTTTTAGTTTCCGGTTCTGAACTTCCAAATAAAATACATGAAAAAGCATAGATTTTAAGTCAAAATAAAATTACTCGAGGTACGTACATAACTAATGTATGCGTTCTTGCTCATTTGCAGCCGAATACATTTTGCTACATTGGCCATTTCAAGCACACAATGTTAACTGCAAATACAGACGATAGGTAAATAAAAAGCAAAAATAAAGCCAACTTGGCGTGGAATTCGATTGCATATATATGTATGTATCTGTGTGTTGATTTTAGTCTTCGAGTGTGTCTTTAACCCTTCATGCTTCCATGCTAAGGTAACCACATGGCGATAATCAATGTTTGCTATTCATATGCGCTTTTTTTGTTGTTGCTTCTACTTCCCTTTCTCTCTACACGAAAATTCTCTAGGGACAGGAGTAGAATGCAATCATTTCGCTGCATTGAATGTTGCAAGTGCTTACAGCAATGCAACGACGATAGCGCTTCGCTAGTTTTAAAAAGCTGGCAGCGTCTTTTGCTTTTACATTTAAAACGCGCCAACTTTGCTACATTATCAGCCAGCTAGTAACATTTAAGAATAAGAAGAAAATGTTCAATAATTTGACTTATCAAAATTGTAGCAGTTAGTACTTAGTATTAGCACCGAAAGTAGCTAACTATTTTATCAGCGACGCGACGCAGACACACAGCAAACTCTGCCGCATCTGCCAGTAAAGTAGCGCGCATGCAATTCAAATTTCGCCAACCAGCTAACAGCAATTAGCGGTTACTCATACGCCCAGTGGCCCGGTATGCTTGTACAAATATTAGAAAACTTTTGCGCTGATAAACGGCAAACGGCAAACGGCAAGAAAATTCACGAATTCAAATAAGTTGCAATGCAGCAAGCAATTTCCAGTTAGTGCTGTATTTAAATGTGCTTAGAATAACATTCGGATGTGGGTAAGTAAGCGTATTTGAGCAGCAATTGCTGAGTAAGTATAGTCGCGGTGTCCTCTGCCGCAGGTGCCAGTTAAAGTTAAATTTGGGCAATTACTTAACAAAATACCTTAGAGTAATTTGAATCAACAAGATGCATGCATTTAAATATATACATATATATAGATACATATGTATATGTACATTGGAACTTACCAGAAGAAAAAGGTCGCCGTACACCCATGAGTGCAAAGAATTTTTGCAAGGCGATTTCGAAAGAAAATTAGTTTTTGATCGCTTTTTTACATTTATAGTCATATCTTCGACGGTAAATCGGTATAATAAGGTATGATATATCGATGTTTTTGGCTCAAGCAGAATTTTATTTTGTTCCAAAGTTCATTGTCAGAGTCATCCGAACCGGCCACTCTAATGTCAATAGATTCAAGGTTTGCAAAAATCATTAAACTCTCGCTAAGAAAGTATTTTGATTATTCCGGTTTTATTAGAAGATGTAACACCCGACCACCGGGTTTGGCTAAAAAAAATATCGAAATTTCCTCAGGGGTGTACGGGGAACTTTTTTAGCTCTTTCAAATTTTGAAACGAAACGAAAAAGCGATAGAAGAAGAGAGGGCATGGCGTGGATGGTTGCACACGATTAAGACTAAGACTAAGTTTAAGATTAAAATTAAAATTAAAACTAAAATTAAAATTAAAATTAAAATTAAAATTAAAATTAAAATTTAAATTTAAATTTAAATTTAAATTTAAATTAAAATTTAAATTTAAATTTAAATTAAAATTTAAATTAATTATGATTAAGGCCGCGGCAGCTGCTCGGCCTATCTGGGCACTGAGATTGTAGATCTCTTTCCACTCATCGCATTACGCCAGAAATAACTAGAACCGCGATGGCGGACTCTGGACGGTATACAGAAGCAATGCGTAGTACACATCTGCGTTGTACCGAAGACATTTGAATCCGGTATTTTTTTACTTTCAATTCGTCGGCCCATAATTCTGCCCCGTACAGTAGCCGCGACTGGACTGCTGCCATGAAAAGTTTCTTACGGGATGGTTTCGGGCCGCCCACATTCGCCATCATCCGGCTTAGAGCCACCGTGCTCTGCGCAGCTTTTTCACATACTCCATGAATGTGTTCCTAGAATGTGAGTTTGTTGTCAAGCTTCACCACTTGGTATTTTGTAGACCTACAAGTTGTCAAGAGCTGAGGTCCGATCACCATTTTTATAATTATTGGGATCCGTTTCTTGCTAATTGCAAACCGTAATCGCTCATCCATCCACTGACGTTACGGGTAAACCTCGTTCAGCTTCAGCTGTGCCAGCTGGGTGTTTTTTACTGTCTAGGATATATCAATGCGCTAACGACCTTCCAATGGTCAAAACATCCCATTCAGGCGGGAGCTAATGGGTTAAAATATTCTACGAAAATATTTCCCATGAAGTTGTAACCATTCTTTCGACTATTTTGAAAACTACTTAGGCCGAGATATGAAAGCTTTAGTAGGCCATAAAATAAAAATGCGAGTTAACTTTTGCATCCATCGCGTGTTTTATTACTAGATGGGTATACGTTCAGAAAATGTTAACAAAGTCCGGGGCTAGACACCATCAGTAACGTAATGGAAAGCGCTCTAAGGGTCGTAAATCGATGGGCGACATCAGCCAACTTAGAGGTAAATGCTGACAAAAGGGATGCGGTACTGTTCACAAGAAGGTACAAAATCCGCGCGTGGAAACCCCCAAGGCTCAACGGGGTGGAGCTAACAATCAAGGATCACACCAAGTACCTGGGAGTAATTTTAGGCAGCAAACTTATGTGCGATGGAGGACAAAGTAGACCACATACCCCCACGCTTCATCTGGGGAAGAAGGTTTCAAGGTACGTTTAATGAGAGCAGATGGCGCAGGAGCATGCGACCCGCCAGCGGAACGTATAACATCTTCACGGATGGATCAAAAATGGCTTCTGGAGTGGGCGCCGGAGTCTATTGCCCCGAGCTAGACCTCAGGCACCCCTTCAAGCTTCGAGAGTACTGCAGTATTTTCCAGGCGAAAGCTGCTGAGATAGCTAGCAACGCAGGAAACTATATAAGAAATATAAATATATATGTCGATAGCCAGGCGGCAATTAAGGCTATAATCTCACATCGTATTGCGTCAGAAAATGTCCTTAAAAGCAGGGAAGCAGTAGACAAGGCGGCAGAGGGTAAACGGCTGCATATATACTGAATTCCAGGCCACAAGGGCATTATGAGCAACGAAATAGCAGTACAGGAAATACAAAAGTCGCTAAAACCGATCTATAATGAAATTTCTGAAAGAGCTTAGATATCGCGGAGCTTCGCAGTTCAAAGGACTAGAGGAGGTTTCAAAATTGTAACTTAAGGCTCTCTTGAACTTCGTGAAAAGCGTTGACGTCCTATACGACGCCTACTTTAGATGGCAGTAAAACGGGCCTCCATCTGGCACTTCAAAGGACCAACGGGTCTATGGTAGGCGCATCAGGCGGCCAATGTAACCTAACCTAGCCTAACCTATTATGCATTCTTTTAAATTTTTTCGCTTTCAAGAAATAACGATGCCGGCGTGGAGTTTTAAATTACCTACGTATTCTTAAATCCAAGCCAATTTTTAAATAAGCATGTGCTCAAAAATAATTTAATTAATTTTCGGAGGCCTCCAAATGCATTTAATGCATTAAAATTGTGTTTAAGAATGAGTTTATCTTCTTTTGGCAGAGCTTCTAGCAGTTACATGAATCTACTTTTTTTCATGTACATACATACATACATATATACACATGTGCACGCAAATGTATTTACATACATTCATGTACATAGTTAATCTGTGTGAATTTAATAAATACTTGTGGTTACAAAGCCGGTAAGCTCTTTACCTCGTAGTACTGTGTTTACAGGTGAGCAAATGCCATAAAATATATCGAAAGCATAGCCTGCATACGAACACTTTCACAAATGTACGACTGTATGCATTTTTGTGCTTAAGCATCAGATATTAGTTTATACATACATACATACATACATATTTGCATGATAACTGCTAAATATGTGCATTCATATGCATTTATGCCTGAAGCAGAAAAGGAAACAACAAATATATTTGTATGCAAACGGAAAATATGCAGGCGTGCAGACTAACATGCAATCATATGTGCACATACATACATATATTCCCACACATACATACAAATATACCAAAACGTACCCGCTGGCAAAAATATTTATTCGAATTCAGACAAAATGCAAATAACTATGGAAAATGTGCGCAATTGTCAGGCAACGTCGAAAAACGAGTATCTTATACATATGCATATGCGTATGTATGTATGTATGCATGCATAAATGAATGCTTGGCTTATGAAAATAAATTCTCTAAAAGCTGTTGAGTAAATTATTGGGTGACCAATATACACATTTGTATTCTATGTCAAAATATGCAATAACGATATTGTCAATATGCCAACAATTTTTGAATTAAACTGATTAAACTAATGACGGAAATATGCATAGCTAAATAACTCTAAAATAGTGGCAGGACGAGGTTATCACAAATATTTTCAGACGCGTGGATAGAAGAATCCACTAATAAAAAAACGCTTGATTTTTTTATAGGCTAAGATGCCGCGGCCCACAGTGCGGCCGAAATATAAAAGTGCGGCCAAAACTCGAAGCTTTAATTAAGTGATTCGAAATTTCGTACCAGAGAGTTTTCGTGGTCTGAATTGAAAATTCAAAAGGGCGGAACGAGTAGGGCGCCTCACAGTGGTCGGAGAAGATATGTCTTAAGCGAAAAATTAGAAGGTATGTTACGATTATAATAAAAATGCTGTTATGCTAAATCCTAATAGGCCCTATGTATTTTCGAAAAAAAATAAATAAAAATTTAGCGAATAAATAGTGTAATACATATACATATACAAGGGCGAAAACATAAATGGGAACTCGAAATTTTAAAAATTTTTATTATTTTTTTTTTATCAGAGTAAAGCTCGTTATCTAACAAATACCATGTAAGCACCAATTTCAAGTTCAAAAAAAAATATATATAAAAGTTCGACGAAGTTTTATCAAGCTTTTGAGCTTTTTAATTAAATTTTTCTACTGAGTTTTTAAGCAAAAACTAGGAAAATTCGATAAACCTCCAACTTTCGAAAAGTTTTAAACTTGTTAATCAGAACTTTTAAACAAAAAATTGGTATACAGTTTTCTATCCTAATAATTTTAGTATACCATAAAGCAGTTTGAAGTAGCTGGGGCTTACCGTTTACTTGCAGCATTTATTTTTCTCCATATAACAAAAAATATCAAACATGCCCTGTATTAAAAAAAGCGTAACACCGTCAACAAAAATAAAATAATAATCAAAAATCAACAGTCACCTAGCTGTTTCGAACTTGCACTTTATTATACATAAACGTACCAAAAAAATTTTGTTCTAAAAAATCCTGATTAAAAAGTTTGAAACGCGGATGCAATTTTTTGCAAATTTATGAAATCTTCCTAATTTTCGTACAAAGTTTAAAATTCATACGTACATGGATTTTGTTAGACAACAAGCTATACTTTCATTATAAACATTAAGTCCATAAAGAAAAAATATCCAGAGCTAGTGGGAATGTACAAGAATATAAATTATAGAGTTTAAAATAAGGCCGGTTTAAGGACCAGTTTTTCAGTCTACGATGGCAAGTGCTTGGTGGTTCGAGCGCTCGAACTAGCTGATTTAAACAAAGATTAGCCAAACAAATACGCATACTTTTGCGTGTTTAGGAAGTAGCTGATTTGTTGTTGTTGATAAATTCTTTGTTTTCTGTATATACATACACACAAACATGCGTAACTCGGCTGACAGTCTTTACAGAGGAAGAGGACGGATTGTCTCCTTACCAATTCGGCTTCTGCGAGGGCGATCCACACTAGACGCCTTACATCTAGTGGTATTGACGGCAACTTTGGCTATCTAAAGGAAAAATGCGGAAAGGAGGTTCCAGGGAATATTGTGCATTAATAACACTGGACATCAAAAATGCCTTTAATTCAGAAAGCTGGAGCTGCATTGTAAGTCTCACACTATAACAGGCGTATCTTTCGAAGCTATTTTGCAAACAGAACCCTGTAAAGCTCGCTGATGACCTCACCGCGAAAAATCTCGAGAAAATTGAGTTCAGCGCCAACGCAGCGGTTGAAAAAAAATGAAGCTGGATATCAGAGGCGAGTTTATATTTACACGCAGGCAAAACCGAAGCAGTGTTGATAAGTAGTCGCAAAAAGCCAAAGGTTGCAGCAGTCAAAGTTGGAGACTCATCAATAACGATGGGCTGTGTTTCAGCCAGCACGCAGAAGGCATCCAAAGTAAGTAGGTGTATATCCAGTGTGGTGTTTTCATCTATGCTGTATACGGTGCTCTTATATGGACACATTCTTTCTGTCTTCTTTACCTGCTCCTCCACATTGTGTTTCCTCGGCAGTTTGCTTTCCAATACGATTCCAAGATTGTGCTGGGCTTTGGTTTTACTTACTTAGCCATTCACCTTAATTTATATCTGTTCCAAACTAGAGTCTTGTATTTCACAGTGTTAAGTCGGTTTTCTCTGGATTAACACACAGTCCCACTTCCCCAGCGCAGTCTCTTCAGCACCTGGTCTTCAACGGCTGGTTCACCAGGAAGCTAAGGGTCATCAAATATTTGCCTCCCAGTGTATTTCTGCCATGAAAAAGCTGCTCATAAAATCCAATTTCCGTTCATAGGCGGCATATGAATTCGCTAAGTGACCATAAAAACCGTTTGCCTTCCACCGTAAGTCTAAAGTATTTTTGCAAGGTGAGTAATTTGAAAACAAATTTTTTTTTTTTAACGAGGCTTAGGGGGGACCCTTAAGAAAATTATTTTAAATGGTGTTTTCTGGAAAAGTACATGCTTAGCAAAAGTTTAATGATTTTTCGTGAGCTTTAATTTACTGACTTTATGGTCGTACGTTAGGGTGACAGGAACTGAGATATAGTGAGCCAGTACTAGAACTTGACGAAAATAAACTTTGGAGCGAAGTTGGAAAAGAACTGAGTTTTACCAACTCGGCCAAAATAAGCAACTTTTTCGAATTGCCTTGCCTCGAGAATAAAACATAGATCAGGGACCGAAAATAATACTTTTTTTTAAGACACCTTGACAAAAAATGTAAAGAGGCGACCGCAAAAAACCAATTCGAAATCGCCTTTGAATCGAATACTTCTTTAATTAAAGTTGAATGAATTTTAGCAGTTTACATTTTCAGTCAGGGTAGTACATTGGGTGGAAAAGAGCTAACTTGTATAGCTACAAAAACATCGATATATGTATTATACTTGAGATCCGACTGTAAGTGCCGAAGTATGAAGAAAAATTTTAAAAGACCATTCTTTTTACGGCCAAAAAAAATCTTTTTTTTTCGAAATTACTTTGCACAAATACAGTCTAATGTGCATACTTACGTACATACATATGTACATGCATTCAACACAGTCACTTGTCAACAATTGTAAACAACTTGTTTACGTGAATTTGGGGCAAACACAGGCAACGATAACGGTGCAGCATCAGTAACAAATGCATCTTATCAACCATCATGTCACCTACTCACACACACACAGAGACATAAACTACAGCGCTGTTCTCATACACAATGACAATGTCCTTTTATTTAACCCATACGCAAAGCACAAAGTAATAATGTGTCAAAGCTGCAAGACACAAATCTCCATCATTGTGTACAAGGACCTCTGGCCTCGATTGAGTCTCGAAGTGAACGACAGCAACAACAACATTGTAGCTTACTCAATTACATTGTACTGCTTGTTATCACCGATTTGTGATCCATACTACTTATACTCGTAGTTTTTCTTTGTACACCTTAGAGATGACAATGATAAAGATGTTATCTGCTGCGAATAAATAACAAAAGAAAGTGCGATGAAAAATTACACTCTAACAGCAAGCAGGTTGCTTCTTAGTGATCAATTTTTATTTAATTTTTTATTTTTATTTTTTTTCCCCCCCAGTTTGCTTTTTGCTATGACCTCAAATGCACAGGTGCTTGCTTGGTCTTTAACCCCCATAAGATGACTGCAAATGCAGGTAAAGCTTAGCAGCTGTGGGTTCACCTTTCTGCCTACAATGATGCAGTTATTTTGTGTCTTTTGTTTTCTTGTTTGCCCCAAGTCGTTGTTGCTGTGGTTACTTCATCCTTTGCTGCATTATTAGCAACGCTACATAGTCGGTCGTTCGGTCGGTCGTTCGGTCGCTCTGCTTGCTGCTGACGTAGCCTTTTGCTGCAACATATTGACAACTTCAAGCTATATTTTCTGCACAATATGCAAGATTGCTTCTTAGTTAGAAAGGTGATGCATTTTCCGTTCTGCATAAATTTGTCGCAGGCAGTCTTTGATTTCACCTTTTACCCTGTCAGACAATCAAGAGTTTGAGAGCTAGAGTTGATTGAGTGTTAGCTGCAAAATAGAACCAAAAGATATGAGGATCTGCTTTATTTACAGAGTTGCATAAAGTGTACTATTTCAATTGAATGTTGAAGTCACTCAATCAGAAAGAAAAGCAACAAATAACCGGTCAAAGAGGGACCTAATTATAGAACAAAGATGGAGATTTGTGATACTCTAATAAGCTGGTACTCAGAAATTGCGAGAAATAGGAAGAAAAATAAGCAAATCAAACGCTTTTTTATGGGAGTGTCAGAAATTGTGTGCCTCACTTTCAGGGATTATTTTAATGCAGAACTCCTTTTAACAAGTATTTTATTGGATAGTTATAACTCCTTTCCATGCTGGCAACCCCTAGGCGTTTTACTAAGAGCAGCGGAAAACCTTTTGAATGAGCAAAATTTCGCTTATGTTATTGTTTGTACATACATATATGTATATATGCAAATCAAAATAAATTTAAAGCACTGCCTTTGCACAGTGTGAGATTTAGTCAATCTAGCATCTCAAAATTAATTTTTATATGAAGTTGTAGAGATATGAACTTGAAATTTGGCACGATCGTTAAGGAGATTATAAGCTTCAATATGGTGAAAGACAACTAGTTCCAACTAGTGTCAAAGGGGACTAGTTCCGAACTATCCTCAAAAACACTAGTTGGGGACAATTTTTTTTACACATTTATATTCAAAATTTCTTCTTTTTTTCTCTTCTAACTAAAACTTGTCGATATATTGATATAAGCACCCACATACAACCATTTCTATAAAATTCTTCAAGTTTCGAACTTTAGTTTTCGATGATTCTTTGCAAATGAGAAAAATAAAAAGTTAATGTTGTTTCAATGTTAAATTTATTGATATCTAAAACATAATAAAGAGGAAAAACTAAAAAATTCAACGAAAGTTCTTAAAAGAATGGAAAATATTCAAAATAAGATATTAATCAAAAACCAAAATAAAGAAATTATATACAAATTATACAAAAGTAAAAAGCGAAAAGTAGAAATAAAAAAAAATAAGGAATTTATACAAAAATAAAAATTCCAGAGAGCTGCAAGCAAAGTTTTTTATGCTAAATCATCAAATTCATCATTTAGTTGGGTGTCAGACAGAAGTGCAATGACCTCAGAAGGTAAAGTAGAACGCTTGGTTTTTGGGGGCAAACGTAAACTTGCAATCAAAGGGTCTGACGTGATAAGCAACCTATGCAATAAATCTATGTTGGTGTCAACTCGGGACGTTTTTCTTGTGAACAGTTCGCGATACTGTCTCGACTCTTTATTGCGTGCTTCTTGCGCTTCTTCAGAAAAGTTTCCTATGGGAAGAATGCATGAAGAAATGATAGCTCCTCCATGAAACAATATTTTGTGAAGAGTTACTGGCATATAGTACCAAGGATATAAACTCAAATAAAGCTCTCTTGTTTCTGACGTAAAATTTTGGAACGCATCTATATTGATAAAATAGCCGCTGTTTATGCAAATAAGTATTACTCGAAACCGCTTGATCAGATCGACATTTATGCCTGTAATATCCGATGTCTTTTCTGCTTCTTTGAAAAATCTTCTGGCCGTATTGCCATCATTTGTGTTTCCTGTTTTCTGTTTCGGCATATCCACAAGAAGACCCATTTCGTTCCTAAACCTGTCTTGTATTTTTTTCTTCCTTCTTGCAACGCTCTCCTTATTTTCATCGCCTGATACGTACCATTTTTCTATTTCCAATCGGTAAGAAATGTGCAACAAGCACTCCATAAACCTTATGTAGGCATGTAGAGGTGAAAGACCAACAGCAAGCATATTTTCATCGATTTCGCGCTGTGATAAGGCATTCATGTCGTTCATAGTTTTTGGAGTTGCACCACATAAATAGCACGCTTGCGATGACGTGTAATTTGAAAGAGCGGTGCAGACTTTGCCGTCAATCATACATAGAATTAAATTGGCTTTAACCGTGAAACTATAACCGTGAAGCTCAAAGCTAGTTGGTTTCAAAACAGAAATTTGCTGCCGAATATGCTCCACTTCCGCTTTAATGACCTCACGCGTCTCTTTCGTGAAAATAAATTTGATCGGTCTACAATATCTTGTCGAAGACGCAGCTGGATTTTGCCAAAAAATATGTTTCCTTCCTTCAGCTCCAGAGTTAAGTTGAAGAGGCACCATCGAAAGAGAAAACATGCTTTCGTCTGACATGTTGTCATCCGAAAATTTTTGCTTGTAACGGTTCTGTTCAGCTCCATCGCATCCCCATTTTATTATTATGCTTAATTCATCCTGAATGGCAGGGAACGACGTAAAAACCTCATATTGTGCATCTATTAATCTTTTCACCGTGTGGTCTATTAAGGATTGCAAATTGATTTCGGCATATGTTTCAGTAACAGTAACAAGGCTTGGGTAGCACAATAATTTTGATTGCTTAACGAGGTCATAGCATGGATACAATTTCGGACTGTATGGTATCGTATGCAATCGTATTCCACGGTATTGCTCAGTTGATAAATTTTCGTCTACGATCATGGCCAGTGCTTCATCTGGTGTAAGACTTTTCTTTTCAGTAATGCTTACCCTTGCTCTTTTTATAGCTGTACCTCTCGAAGGGGATGAAGCCGACAACTCTTTGACAATGTTTGCTGAGTCTCTTTTTCCACAGGATCTCAGATGCATTGCGGTAGCCATAGTTAATTGTTCCGAAGCTACATTTGATATTAACTCTTTGCATTTCCGTTTTTGTGTACTCGAAGCACTTTCAGCAAACTCTTTTTCTCGCCTTCCGCGTTGAGGTATTTGTTTTGAAGTTGATGGTGCGTGATCAAGAGCAAAATCAACAGCAGAAATTTTTGAACTTAGCCAAATAGCATTGTCATGCATAAATCTTGCTTTATCACGGTGAGATTTGCTCCATCGCGATTGAAATTGGAAGCAAAGCTTTTTTATACGATCTTTAATTTTGGTATCGTCAACATCTGGTCCAAAAATTGATATAACGTGCTTTTCGACCGCTTCTGTTTTTTCGCTTTTCACCTTGCTCAACCAAATCCAAAATAGCTCCTCTCGCGATATTTCACTCATACTAAAAAAAGGCAAAAAATGGGCAGGATTTTATTTGTTAAATTTGTTTTGGGCACATTAACAAAGATTCTGCTGGCATTCCCATCACGGAACTCCGTGGGACTTGGAAGTTCTAGTCTATCAAATATTTGAAAACTTTAAAATTTGTCTTACCTTTCAGGTGGTTATAAAACAATTTTTTCAAAATACTTGAGTGCAAAAATAAATATTGTATAAAACAAAAATTTTAAGTTTAAGTAATAACCTTCAATACAAAAAATATTTTAGGCCAAAAAAACCACTCACAACTTCGACCTGATCACTCAAACTTTTGTGATCAATGCAAGCTTGCAAATCAATTCTAGCATGCTATGCAATTGCACGTGTTTGATAGCTGTTATCACGCCAATAACATTTTTTTATTCTCTTTTGTGTTTGTTTTCGTAACAATTGGGGTCTCTTCTCACGTAAAAAAAAATATGAGCGAGTTACGAAAACATTTTTTTTTTGAATTTCGAGATGCCAGATTGATTAAATCTCACACTGTGCTTTGGCATAACCATTTCACAATTTCACTTCTTGCCTTTGCAAATGCTTTAAAAATCTTGATTGATGATTGCAGGTTAGACATCATTAGTGAACAAACATTAAACATGAAATATTCTTCCTAAACTTCATCATTACTCTTCAGAAAATATTTCCTAACGAACATTTATATACATATATGCATTTAAAAGTCAATGGCAGTTTTCCATTTAAAAAAAGATTTGCTTCAATTTTTTTTTTTGCATTTCATTATTATATACAAGGAAATACCCAAATCTGTAAGCGAAAAATCAACAATTTACTAGCGAGCTAAGTATGTATGTGTATATGAAATATTACATTTTTCTATAGTAGTAGGGTTAAGAAAAATACCGCACAACGCACTAATAAATCATCAGCAGCCGTCAAGTAATTTTTTCAACAAAAATAAGAGAAGACGATGTTAACTTAACCCTTTACCTATCGCGGAAAAAACATGCATTACTTACGGTTCGGGTACATTGGACACCTATGTAAGTAGTAATGCGTTAGTAGCTTCCGCTAGATTTACAGTAGCATTACCAAATATTTAAAAAAAAAAGTTTATATAATCAAAATAGCATAGACTACTTGGAAATAAGTTAATGGAGTTCTATATAACGGTAGGGGAACACAATTAAATCTCATTCGGGTCCATTGGACCCGGCCGGTAGTCAAAGGGTTAAGGTGAAGAAACTTTTTTTTAAGGTTTCGAGTAGATTTATGTAAATATTTGCACATACGGCGTCTAAGTTTTGCGCATAACATTGAAAAAACAATAGGGGTATTCCCGTACTCTTTCAAAACCCTTTCACGGTGCACAGATTCCGTGGTAAAAAACGGTTTTCCTATGGCTCTACAAACCATGCGATCCGCGCACCGTGCAAGGGCTTTGCAAGACTGAAAAGTTATTTTGTTGTTTATCCAAGTTTCTCAAAGAAGAGTGAACAAGAAAAGGCATTAGGTGCCAAATTGAGGCTATAAACCAGATGGTCAATTATAGGAATCGTCTACAAATAAGAAAAGATGCCTCAAATGCTGTCTTATGTGGGAAAAAATTTTATTTAAAGAGAGAAGACATGGTCTCGGTGTCGGCAATCCAACTAATTCGCGATTTATCGATGCTTGTTCACGATTCCTCGATATTCTTATGTACCTTGCAGTACTGTAAGCCTTCCACAGGTTTGGTGCTGCTAAGGCTGTTCTTTTATAGATGCGGTGATGTTTAAGGTTGCGAGTTTTCTAGTGGTATCTCGGGCTTCAGTGCTGAGACCACTATATCAGATCTCCAAATTTCATTAATGAAGTTGCCTAGCCAGTGAAGTCTTTTGCTCTCTCCAGACATCATTTTTCTAGAAAAACAAGGTGCATTTTCCGTCAGGACAGATGACTTTCAAGGATTTTACCTTCCTTATGGCCACGCTCTGGCTTTTTGACAATCATCCATCAACAGATGCAGAGTACACTGCTGACAAATATAAATGGATATTTAGAAATTCGGCTCTATCATTGCGCCTCGTCATGTTGGGCGGGAACCTAACCGACGACCAAGGCTTACTTACACCAGAGGATAAATCGCAGGTCTTAAAGTGGTGTGGCTGCAATTGCTACTCATAATTCTAGCAGGCACTTCATCGTTGAAAGGACAGAATATCGAGTTATCTACGATATATTTGCTGTGTCCATTCATTTATTTAACGATAATTTGGTAGGCTTAAAGACCAAAGGATGTTTCACGCGACTTCACTCCGACTGGTTGGTTGGTTGGTAGAAGCGTCGCCTGAGTACATTCCAAGCACCCGATTAGTGCTGAAAGCACCATTTTGACATGCTTTCTCTGGGACCCTTGATTTTATCTGGTTTCATGATTCGTTCGGTTCGTCAAACCATTTTGATTTTCCGATGAATTCATTTAAGTTAGTAATGGTGACTTTGGAAATCTCTCCAAGATTTTGGATGGAAAAACTCCCTGCCTGCCTGTGGTCTGCCTTATTTATGCCAATGCCGGGCACTCGCAAAGATAGTGTAGGACCGTTTCTTTACTTCCCCTAAGATTACAATTACGACACCGAGGGTTATACGGAAGGCCTATTTTAGCTGCATGTTCACCAATGGGCCAATGTCCCATTAATTTGACAATATATTTCCCCGACCTCTTGAGAAGTTCTTCTGTCTTTGGCTTGTCATAATGCGGTCATATGTTCCTCGCAGTTTTGCAGGTTTGAAGGTTGTCCCTCACTCCGACTACTACAACTACGTTTTCACAAGTGAAGTTGTATTCCCTTGGCCTTTTTATCGCCTGGCTGTATCGCCACAGGTCACAAAAGCCACAGAATAGGTCTACAGGCAGAGGCAAAGTGGGAACTTCTCCACTCAAGCGTGCAGCGAAGGGTAAAGTATGGTCACATTCGGGTATAAATAGTCTGGTCTGACACGCGCGACAGATTGAGTTTGGGCCCTAGACACACTTGTTAGTCCTATGAATAAAGATTTTTCGGGAGAGTAATACTAGAGGAAATCTGTGGTTCGAGACGAATGGGGCCACACGCAGACTATTTTGAGTCTAAAGACTGTAGACACCGGTTGCCAATCATGTAGTCTACTCCTTAATGGTCTTAAGAGCTGATGTTGCCGATCTACATATATAGCATACGCTTGGTCGTCATTCCGGTACATACATAGAAACAGCTATTGTGGGGAATGAGCTTCGGTAGAACACCTCTTTTGTCCTAGCTGAGTTCTTTATCTAACGAAGTAGATTTGAGAAAGAATACCGAGTAGCCAGATTATGCAGGTTTTATTCCCTGATTATTTTCCTAATAAACTTACAATGATGTTGTGCAATCTTCGGCACGCGACGAGAGCTTAGACCAACGCAGATGCAGGAAGAGAAACGGAATATCATTGGACCTCTATTATGCTTATAAATTACACAAATAAGCTCTCGGAAAACAAGCAAAAGTATACTTTTTCTTAAGTCTTTGCGCAAACTAGCAACTCAGCAAACGCACTCAGGTATTTGTGCTACATTCAGTGAGCAAAATATCAGCCTAACAAAAGGCGAATGAAAAGTTTAAAGGTAAATATAAACTAATTTTAACTTTAGCAAACAATTTGTTGAGAAAAATCTACTTACATACTTAATGCAGAAAATGAACTCAATGAATGTAATAAAAGTAGATACGTACGCCAACTTTACAATGCAACACTGCTGGCCGGATGGCCGGATGGCGGACTAGGTTGCCTGGCTAGCGGAGGCTATGCAGTTGTCTGGCAATTTGACATTTCCTACAAATAGGAGTGTACACTCTCCAAGCTTCGTCTTTGTTATTTTCGTTAACTTTTAAGCTGTCAAACAAACACACACCGGCAAGTGAGCGCACTCCCCAAGTATCAAGAAAATTAAATATACGAGTATGTTTGGTTATATATTTAGATATAGTATTTATGTGCCTAGGTATGAAGTCTTTCACATTGTCAGCATATTTCTGCGTCAAAGTGTTTGCAAATTTTTTACCAAAATGCCACTCGCAAAATTGCCAACATTCACCAGTGTCAACACCAAGATTCGCATCTTTCGCTTGCCTGCCCGATACTCTCCTCGCTTCTCAGTGCTCGCCAGTGTGACCAGGTTAGCTTTTTTGAGGCTAGATATAGTAGTTATAGTTTTGCTCTAGCCTCGGAATATCAGGTCTAGCTTCATATTTTTGTTATCCTAACTTTTTTATAAATAATTTGCATCTTTTTTGTACTCTAAGAAAAAAAACAGATTTTTTTGAAATGTTATAAAATTTGCGCTGAACTCTCCTCTTATCCTTATCGTTTTTTTCCTACCCCGAAATGTTTGACTAATGAGACTAATCTTTGGAAATTGAAGCAGCCAAGATGAAAGACTAAGTCGATGAACTGCAACTTATCACCGTTCTGCCTAAAAAAACCCCGTGGGGAAAATCAGGAGCCCTCATTAATCAACACTTTTCGTTTGTGCGTTGCCGTATGAGAAGACCTTCTCATAGTTGCTCTGCTATTCAGAAGAAGACGAGATGTTTTTTTTTCAAAGAAACAGATGTCAAATACAGGATGAATTGGAGCAAACGTGCCGCGGTATGATTAGGGATCAGTGCCGTGGATGCTCTCCAATAGCTCTGACAAATGGAAATGATCTTTTATCGTGATTACTGCGACTGGATCAAAGTGTTATGCGCTTTCGTGCTGAGGATGAGCCAGGCTGGGCCCCTAATTGACCAGTCGCCTACGCAGCCCTCTTCGAACCAGGCTCCACAGGTGGTATCTATAGTCTTACCCGGGTACAGTGGATCGCCGTCTGGATGGAGGACGCCTTTCTCCGCCACTCGTGGGATCTTAACATGGGCTTAAATTTAAAAAAAAACACTAAAGTGACCGGAATTCTTAAGAATTCAGAATACAGATACTCTTGGCCTCATGCGGCGGAGGCCCCCTGCACAAGTCACGAAGTAATACAGGCAGGTATGGGATTAGGGCCAATGGCAAATCCGGGCCTGAGCAAACTACGGCTACCATACAAGACAGGGAGGTTAAGCACGGAGGTCTACCGCCTTAATGAGGCTGGACGAGCGGCCGGAAATGAGCGCAGTGAGCTATAGACAAAAGAGAGTAGCCGAAAGGCTATTAAGGCTGGAATTCCAGGCGGGTGCGCTAAGCAGCGATGTCAGGGAGATCCAGGCAGAACTGCAATGGGCCAAAGCCGTCATATCTGACTGCCGGCTACTAGAGCAGTGAGACTCATAGGGAACCAGCAAGCGCGACAGATCGAGCTATGTCGCGCTATCAAATGCTAAGAGGGCTAAAAGGCGGGGGTTTTCATTTGCGAGGGTTGTGAGAGGCGGCATACTTCTGGATATGCTGGATGACAAACAATAGGACGGATCCAATGGAAATGGGTCAAGGCTGAAATTACAAACATTTCTCTTAAGGTCCTGTTAGACCACCCTGGGTCATCCCCATCCTGCAGGGACGCACGCTGGTTCAAGGGTAATACTAAACTCGTAGCGTGTGATGACCCTTGTGGTACCACAATAGGCCCAATGATGGGCGTAACTATGCTGGTGTGTCTACCACCAACCACTGCAACCTAACCTAAAGTTGAAACGGAAATTTTTAGCGAAAAAAAAATTAATAAGTACCGTTCGCTAGAATTTGTAGATTTCTAAATTTTCAGCATAAAAGTGCTGACTTTTCCTCGCCTTATTTGTTCACGGCCTATAACTTTTTCCAACCACTTTTTTTAGTTAATTTAGCTTCATTTTTTGTGAGCATCTAGTCACACTGCAATGCAGAGAAAACCTCCAAAAATATGCGACAACCAAACTTTTCGCAAGTGAATTGTTGAGTCTACAAAGCCAGCGACCAGCTTAAAGAAAAAGAAAATGCTTACATTGCATTGAAGCCCAAGTGAAACATGTTGAATGAAGTTAACTGGCAAAAGCTTTGGGCGCGCACACGTTCCCCAAAGCCAGCATACCATACCAGTTAGTTTGGAGTTGTAAGATCCACCACCCCAGATGCTAGAGATGACAACAACCATATTGGGCGTCAGTTCGCTATTCTCAAGTTTTTAAGAATTTTCCGCTTACTTTACTTTGCTATTCGGCAAAACTGGGGATTTTTCTTGAGGCAAGACGTGCACTGGACGCTTGATTGTTTACCCGAACACCACTCCAGCCGTCCGTCCATCCGTCTGTTCCCGCTCCAACCACTGTCGCATTCATGTCATACTTCGGTGTGTTGCCAGTCACCAGTTGACAAGCTTTCAACACTTTCGCACACACACACCCGGGGGAGTTGGGAGTTACATAGCAAATTTTTTTACTTCATCACTTGCCAGTCGCTGCTGCGGTTGGCATCTTCGTTTGTCTTTTGTGGCCAAACAATGCTTGTTGAATGTGACTCCCAGACATCCTTCTTTCGCTGTGCTTCTCTCTCTCTTCCTAGTCGTATTTTGTTCGTTTCATTCTTTTTCCTGTCACAAGTTAAACCGCCTTCATTTAGTCTTCGTCGTCATCTACGGCGGGCAACAGCGAAGGCGACAACTTTATTCATCGCATTCATCTGAGCGTTGCTACAAAATGTAGCTTAAGAAATGTGATATCAGCGGTGCAATCTTAAAGACATTGAGTGAATGAAAAGGAATAAGAAGCCGGAAATGTGAGACACATCATGTTTGTCTACCAAAAATGACGTTCACACAATTTTCTTGTATTGAGTTGGGTAAGAACAATTGCCACTAGATGCGGCAAGATGCGTAACTTGATATGTCATTGTCAAAATGGCTAAAATGTTTCTAAATGTCAAAAAGATGACTGATGCATTAAAATTCTTAAAAATATATTTTCCTAGATTTTTAACATGAAAACTTATCTCGACTTAGCGCTTTGCCTTTCAGCGCCTAAATTTCTGGGTTCCCCTGCAATGATTTATTTAGAGTAGTAAAAGTCGTACTGAAAACTTTCTTAAAAGACCTAAGTTATTGCGCCAAGAAGACCACTCACTACCTAAGAAAACTTTGTTTCTTTGTCAAAATCCCTCCAATGCTACCGCTTAAGGCAGCGATGATACGGAGAAAGCCTTCTCAGCTCACTGGCAGCCTTGAATGGCAGACTCTTGAATCGCGGGTATGCAAATACTTTGCCCATAAACGGAGAAGGATTATTCTTTATATGTAGTAAACCAAGCAGAATCGCAAGTTAGTCTAGACTTAACCACGGGTAGAATAGGGTGACCATCGAGAATGAAATTTCAAGACCCTACCACCTAATTTTATTCGATTTTATGAGAAATCTTATTGTCTATTTTTATAGATTTTTTTAAGGTCATTTATAGGTCGCGACCTGTCGGTTTAGGTCAGAAAATATGATTTTGTAGATTCATGGTTTTTTGAATGCCTATTTTTGAACTTGGAAGTACGCCGAATAAAGAGCTGCTGGAGATGTCGAAGATCACCTATGGTACACTCTTGGATAGATGGGCCTCATGTCAGCTCAGCGAGCGCTGGGCGAAAACCGGGACATGCGCGATCGCAAGGTCCTACTGGCTGAGGGTGGGCAAGCGGCGGTCAAGGGCACTCCTCACACTCACAAAGTCACAGCTCTCACTTTTTGTTGGGGGTTTTAACGGGTCACTCTCCAATTGGTATTCACGCAATAAGGCTAAGCATACTACCGTACCCCGTATGCTGCAGTTGCCTGGAAGATGGCGAGGTGGAATCACCCCAAAATTACTTCTTAAAGTTGAAGTAGGTACTTTGGCTCTCATATTCTTAATAGCTCCGAGAAGCTCTGGGGCATTGAGATTAGACGAATTCGTAAGTACATAATCGGCTCGGGGCGTTTTATCGATTAAGTATTGGGTGCCGTTCAGAATGCGGTATCACAAAAGACAAAGGACGGGGCTGCCACCTAACCTCTGAAAATTTCAATTTTATAAAGTAGACAAACCTTGAAAACGAAATGATGGCCGACGAATTGAGCGAACGGTTTTACTTTAAATACTAGCATCCTGATTTTAGTTAAGGGCAACAATCTAAATTTAGATAAATACGCTTTTCTCTCAAGCCTAACCCTTATTTTCAAAATAAAGTAATTAAATTTAAAAAAAAACAAATTGTCACAAGAATTTCGTGAACAAATCAAAAAGATCTACGAGTATTTCAAACTGGTTGTCATTTAGTTAATTTTCTACCAACTACAGCTGGTAATTAAGTGTGAGTGGTATTAAGGAAAAACCACCACACAAAAACGAGCTCATTGTTTGATACATAGGCGGCATTCTAAAATGATGGCTGTAATCACTGAACCCACCACAATCAACCAACTGTGATATGTGGCTAGATAGATTGACCCACAAAAAAAAAGAATTCAGCATGCCACACGATTGTGTGGTGTGGAAGCCACAAACCCACACCTACGGATGACACTAATTTCAACGCTGTTCCGAATGGCCTTCAGAGAAGTAATAAAATCAAGCAGCGCGACTAACTGCAGTTCTAGTTTAGTTAATATTATTATGCTACACATATGTAACTACCAAAAAGTACAAGTAATATTTAAATGCGAATATGAGTTCTGTGGCAACCACAATGTGTGTACGAAACCAAACTGTGGCAAACATTTACACCCACACATGAATAAGTTACACATACACTTACAGACATACTTAGAAGCACAATATTAATGTAAAGGACCAAACCTACTAGCTTATTATTCTTGGTATATGTATGTATGTATGTTTGTTGATAAATGATAGAACGTACATAGTTAAATATCCGCATTCAGTTTTGCACACACCCAACTTTATGCTAACTTACTACAGCACTGCGGCTAGCACATATGTATGTATGTTTAGTTGAGCCACAATTTCATTTAATTTGTCGTACCGCCGTGTAGGCAATCCCAACCACTTTGCTTATTTTAGCTTATTTTAGCGTCATGCTAGCAATTTCAAAGTTATGCGTTGATGATTATTATTAAAAGCAGACCACTTTGTACAAAATGCGAATTCGTTACTACACACAAACAGCCACATAAATATGTAGTAAGTATGTATGTACCTATTCTTGTGTGTGTTTATATGTATGTATGTAAGTGTCGTGATTATAATGATTTTCATTGCGCCCGACACTTGCCTTCTCGCCCCAATGCGCTGACTATGCATTGAGGCATGCCACATTGCCTGCTGCTATTTTACGCTTGATGATAAGCAAATCCATGCGGTTAACCACTGGCATGATGAGGCGACCGAACTATGTATGTACATATGTATGTGCGTATACTACTTAAATAGGAAATAGTTAGTGTGTGTGCCAAGTAAACCAAATTTTTTGAATTTTTGATGTAAGAATTTTTATTTTAGGGAAGTTAAGGGTTTCTTCCCTTCTAGAATTATAATGTACCTTGTTTTAGTCCGGAACTCCTATAACGATTATGATAATAAATATAAATACCAATAGAGATACATTGCTGCCTTGTGATACCAATGCGAAAAGTTGCAAAAATCGCTGCAAGCCGAGAACGAAGTTTTCGCTCATCGGGACCATTTCGAAAGTACGTTACCTGGTTAATAAAACCACAGTCTAACAAAGGTGGACAGTAGTGTTTTCCAAGCTAGGGTTCGTTATTCGAGTAAGGGTTGGGGGCCCCCTCCAAAATTTTTCCTTTACGTTACTAAGTATAAATTTAGAGGATACTCATGAAATATTAATATTTTATTCTAGAAGTATGTTGTCCATATATTAGCCAAACAATTGGCTATGCATCTTAAGATGATTTCAAATTTAAATTAACTGTAAATATTTATATTGCCAGCTTCAGTTGTCAAGACAACACCAGCTTTTTATAAAAATTATCGATATTTTTGTCAATCTTAAAGGGATTTATTAGCGTATTTCAAAGGAATTGAGCACGCAGTTTTGTTTATATTAGAAAATTCTAAGTTGGTATGGATACGATAAATACCAAAAGAAAAAAACTAATGTGGTGCCCATTTTTCTACGATGGCATTTTTTTTCTCGCCATACAAAATTTGGACCACTCTACTGGGCAGTCTAAGAGGAAGTGGTGAGATGATTCCACCTCGTCGTCCTCCTCAATGCAGCTACAAAGAGGGTCTCGTGTGTGTTTACTCACATATATTATTTACCTTTGTAAATTTTTATATATGTATTTTTATGGTAGATATCTCTATTCAAGAATATGTCTGAACAAAAACAACTAACACCAACACCAAACGCTTTTTGCTTCATATCAATGTCCTATTGCTATATCTTATTAACCGACTTTAACAAAAAAAAAGACTTTAAGGCCAGTATGCAACTCTCAAAGAAGCGTTCAAGAAAAAAATGCCATTATTTCGTGGGTTTGTGTCCAAGGAATTTCGACATCTGATACCTCATAGCCTGTTGCCTCAATCTTTCCTCAAGAAATGATGGAACGGGCATATATTTCTGTTGCAAACATGGGTTGCCTTGTGCCTCTTTTTTCATAAAAACAAACTTTGGAAACCCTTAGTAAAAAGCGTAGCAAATTTCTTAAGAGCTGCGTACTGCCTTAAGGAAATTTTAAACAAGAAAATTTCTTAGCCATTTTTTGTACCTCATTTTTTAGGGAGTTTTTGCTTTTCTTACATACTGGCCTTTAACATGAAAAATGTTACACATACGCCATGTACGACCATGGTCTTATACATGCTCACAATTCATCAAAAAAAAAAAATTAATCCATCATTAACCATTCACAACTTATTTATTTATTCATCGATTTTCTTCGTCAGCAGTTTTTTTTTTTGTAAAATAATAGGCTTTAATATATATTTTGAAAAAATCTGTTTTTCGCCCCTGTTAAAATTTAGATTTTTTCCTGCATTAAAATTAATCCAGCGCTTCCAAATTAAAATGTTGTGACGCATCACAAATGCTCCTTACTACATACGCAATAGCAATCTTCAACGTGATCTTGGTATACCAACTGTCACTGATGTGGCAAAAAATCTGTCATTGCTCACAAACAACGTTTAAAACCTCATGTTAACGATGAAGCAACTGGCCTACTTCAGACGACCGCTCAAACGTAAAACTGTCTCGAACCTAATGGAAAGCGATTAGCAGTAATTTTTGTTGACTAGCATATATTTATTTACATACATAAAAACCGTACTGTTAATTTCTTTTTAAGTCTCATAAACTATCCAAATAAAATTGCTTGTTTGTATTTCTTCTTATAGCGTATACAAAACACAATACTATAACGTTTCTGTACACTGTTTAAGATGCTTTAATAAATGAAAAAAACACAAAAAATCTGCTTGATTATGTGGCCCCTAAGCGACCAAATGTATAATATTTACATCCTCGCTAATCCGGCATAAAAAGGGCAATATTTATATGTGAAATTATTTCATATGCACTTCTCAACTGTCACATAACTAAACTTGGTAAAGTAAGAAGTTGATTGTACCTCAAATCATGCGCAGCCTTGCAGCTTGACGCATCCTCCGAACAACGCTTTCGAAGTTTATAAGCGGACTCGGCATGATTTACAACTGATTAACATTTAGTCTACTTGCTTTTAACTTCTCCACAGTTCGTTTACGGGGAAGCAAGTATTCTACAAAGTATATAATATCAGTTACAGCATCAACATTGAAGTTGGTGTTAGTATGCAATTGGTGAAAGGTTTGTTTGCCTGCTTGGGTGTTTGTCTGAACAAGCATACTTTCATATGTTCATATATGCATATATGTATGCATGTATAGTATATGTACATACATGAAAGTGTAATTTTGCATATTCACGTTTACATTTGCACATACATATGTTAGAGCACATTTGTTTTCAGCAAATTCTCTTAGCACAACTACATACATACATTTTCATTTAGTTATGTCATAAATGTTAGACACATGCATACATATCTACACACAGAAGCTCTATTAAAAGCATGCAAACTCAATTAGAGAAGGTTATGTTTTTAATTTTCAACATCTATGTAGTAATTTGAATTTAATTTTATGTCACGGTCACACCAAAGAAATGCCAACGCACAAAGGCAGCATCCTAAAATGGCAGGCAATATTCTAATATGTACATATTTATATATGTATGTATGTATTCTTGTGCATACGTATGTAAATGAAAATAAGGACATATGTACATATGTATGTATGTATGTACGCATATGTAACGATGTGCATTTTGTTACGCACAAGAATTTGTAAAGCGGTTAGCCACTCAATTCTCAATTCTAACCGGCCACTTTCCCCCCCCNCCCCCCCCTTTAATACATACTTGTACATAGTTTTTTTTTACCCTTTCGCAGCAGTCGAAATCGAAATGCCTTTTTGACTTTCATTGTGGTTACCAAACTCACTTTGTATGACATTCTTGGTTTGGTTAGTGGCACCCACAAATACGCCATTTGTACTGACATGAGTGTGTTGAATCCAAGTTTTTATAAATTTGTCAGAGCTTAGGGTAGGAATTTTAAGCCATACTCTCACATGTACATACGTATTTACATATGTATGTATGTCCAATATGGAAGTATGTACTTACATACATAAATTTTGTTAGAATGTAGTACCAGAAATGGCATACAAAATTAATTCGTTGAAATTTTATTACAGCTTTTCTTTGAAACTAGGTAACTGGCGTAATTTGTGGTAATGGGTTAAATTATTCGAAAGTCATTTGAATACCATTGTGTTTTATCGAATATCTTAAAATACTTTCGCATTGATTTGATACATATAATAAATCTTATAGGGAAGAACTGGAGCACCATAAATATTAAATATATGTATGTATTAAATTTAAGAGAAAATTTCTTTCGAGCGTTTGCAGTGAAATGTATTAAATATAGAACTGAAGATGAAATAGGGCCTGGACAACTGTAGCTCGGGCGTTGGCTGTCCAAGCTTTTATTTATTGGCTGCAACTGCGATTCGGTTGAGATTCCACCACAGCCGTCTTTTAATCTCTTAGTATTCATTCTACTATTTTTGTACTAACTAAAGAAAGAATAAGTAATCAAAAATTAACTCTGTGAGCTTTTCTGGAAAATAATTTCTTCGAAGATAGATTTTGAGCCACATAGTACTCCAGTGAAAAATAATTTTTAGTGACTTGGATAATTTTTGAAGTGAAACTCCTTTAGCGGCGGTTGGTTGGTTGGGAGTAAAATGGCAAATTAAATGGAAATGAAGCAACGGAAATGATGCAACGGAAATGGTTGGGGCTGAAACAAGTGCTTCTTGAAGGTGAAGGGGATTATGTAGATGAAGGAGATGATTAACATAAAAGTAAAACCAAAGATAAATATAATGAAAAAGATGAGGATGAGGATACCGATAAAAGTAAAGATGCAGATAGAGGAAGAAAGATTAAAATAAAGGTAATTATAGAGAAAAGGATATACATAAGTAGATGGAGACACAGAAACTTAATCTGTGAACTGTTATGAGATTTTATAGATTTTCGGGATTCTTGAGACTTATCTATATAATAATCGATACTTTTTTCGGTTTTATTATCGATATTTTTATCGATTTTGTTATCAAAACTTTTATCAATATTGTTATCGGTTTTGCTATCGGTATCTTCGGAATCTATCGATATTTTTATCGATTTTGTAATCGACATTTTAAACGATTTTGTTATCGATATTTTTTATCGATATTATTATTAGTTTTGTTATTGATATGGTTACGGATTTTGTGATCGGTATTTTTTATCGAATTTTTTAACGATATTTTTATCGATTTTGTTATCAATTATTTATCGATTTTGTTATCAACTATTTATCGGTTTTATTATTGTTGATTATTGTTATTGATTATTTATCGATTTTGTTATAACGGGTGATTTTTTTGAGGTTAGGATTTTCATGCATTAGTATTTGACAGATCACGTGGGATTTCAGACATGGTGTCAAAGAGAAAGATGCTCAGTATGCTTTGACATTTCATCATGAATAGACTTACTAACGAGCAACGCTTGCAAATCATTGAATTTTATTACCAAAATCAGTGTTCGGTTCGAAATGTGTTTCGCAAACCCAATTGCTGCGAACGGCGACGAATCGACATTTCACGGTCTTCAGCAACACTCTCAGAAACAGACGCAATATTCTCTTCTGTACGCACTGTACGCATTCGTGTGGTTGGTTTAATGTCCAATAAAGTAAACTGAGTGCGAAACTTGGTCACAATCGCATTAATTGTTTGCTCACTTGGTCGATTATGTAGACCATAAATCGGACGTAAAGCGAACCGAACACTGATTTTGGTAATAAAATTCAATGATTTGCAAGCGTTGCTCGTTAGTAAGTCTATTCATGATGAAATGTCAAAGCATACTGAGCATCTTTCTCTTTGACACCATGTCTGAAATCCCACGTGATCTGTCAAATACTAATGCATGAAAATCCTAACCTCAAAAAAATCACCCGTTAAATATTTTTATAGACTTTGTAAACGATATTTTTATCGATTTCCTAAGCGATTTTGTTAATGATGTTTTTATCGATTTTCTAATCGATTTTGCTACCAATATTATCGATTTTGCTATCGAAATGTTTATTGAATTTGTCATCGATTTTGTTATCGATATTTTTATCGGTTTTTTTAATGATATTTTGTTGGATGTTACTATCGATAGAGTATAAAGATAAAAATGAAGATAAAGGAAAACAGAATAACAGAAATGTAATTAGAACGACAGAAAATATAACCTTACGCAAAACGGATGTATGTATGTACGTATATTGGTTATGAGACTAAATAGATATGTAACGTAAGTTTCATTTCTCCAGTGTGGCCTAGGCGTACTTACTTTTTTTCTTAAAGCAATAGTTTTAAACATTTGTACATAGAGTCGTCATAATGGACTGTATTCTTATTGCTTATTTCGACAACTCTACCACAAGTATATAGCAAGGAATCAGTTTTAGAATTATAAATTTAATCGACAAAATAAAAAAAAAAAACTATCACGCCGCTTTACCGAAGATACTGTTATAAACATGTCTCATCGAAAGACATAATTCCCTCATGACTTGAAAAATATGACGTGTGGAGCATTTGAAGTCAAGCGTTCAGGAAAAAAAGTAATATTTTGGAGTTCGTTCTTATTTTGGGTAATTGTACTTGTGTTATGTATGAAAGTGTACACACATTTTAACCAAAACAAAATTTTGAAACTTCAACCATTTTGTTTTAATTTTTTCTATTTCAAAATAAAGGCCCAGGTGTAATTAATATCCTAGAATTTTTCGAGTGGGTTCTGCAACAGTTAGAAGGTAAGTCAATTTGTCGCACCGAGCATGATGCTATAATTATATCTAAGGGTATATTTTTAAATAGAAAAAGAGGTCAAAGTTTACAAAATTTTGTTTTGAAATTTTTACCTCCGGTGTAGTATACAAAAAAAGTTGTTGTGGAAACTTTTTTGGTTTATTAAAAACTCAAAACAATTTTCTATATAAATAGCCAAGTTAGATATATTTTTTAGTATGAAAAAGGACTTACAAAAAGTTATACATATCATTATATTTTCAAATTCCATTCAGGTTACGTGAAGTTTGTTTTGTTGCAGATGTGTAGATATTTCCATCTTGGGCCGAGAAGAGCTATTTTGGTATATTTTGGTATAGTGGGCTTGCAGGTGGCGAGCAGCACCCTAATAAGCGGCGTTGCATTTGAATATACTATAAATGGCGCAACTTTCTTCAATTAGCTGTCAAAGTAGCAGAAACATTTTTACTCAACTGTTCGTTTCTAAGACAAACACTTAACAGTTGAATAACAGCTACGCCCGAGAAACGCGCCCGATAAGGACGTAAGCAAAAAAAATATAATAAATATTTTTACTTGCAATACAAAGTGTCTGGGCTTAGGAGCGTAAAAGTAAATTAATAAATAGAAAAGTTACAACCACTTGAAATCTCTATTTCAACCGGACTACTTGGTATTATTAGATAACTCATACGACATGGCAAGCGAGTAATTTAGGCTGGCAAGCAAGTAAACAGGCAGACTTAGGATCGGTGTTTGAAAACTCAACGCCAAACGGCATGCGCACTTGATTACTAGCTTCTCTGTCTAAGTTACTCGAATGCCATGACGTATGTATGCGTGATTTATCAATATCAACATTTATTCCAGTCGAAATAGAAAAAACATTTTTTTTGTTTTTAATTTAGTGGGTTATCAAACTTTTTTTCACGGCCCAGTCTAATTAATGTCCAGCCTCTTCCATGATGGTGAAACTGGAAAGGGAATTCATTTCAAGGTCGACAATCATCGCATGGCCGGATATGTCCCTGTGACGTGGCACCCACACCAGAAAGAAGAGTAAACTGCTCTGAGTATCTTATTAGATAAGCCCGTTGATGGCCAACGATTCAACAATGACCACAAGAGCCTTGTAGCTGCACATTGTTTTCCCTTTACGTCCATTATTTCGACCTAAAACATCATTGAAAAGAGAAGCTCTCAGCTTACCAGAGAAATGCATATAACAATCTTGCCAGAATAAATTACCTAACCAACTCCCTAAAAAATTGAATTTGAATCTAGCTGGACTCGGTTGAGCCGGACGTCGCCACGCGCGTTTTGGTGAACTCTTATTGAAATAATTTACCGACTTTGGAAGATGCGATTTACCCTTAAATATTCATGAGGGATCCAAGATTTTAGCAAAACATTTCAAAATTTTTCATAGTGTATTCATCAGGAAACGATAGAAAGTAATAAAAGTTAACTAAAATGAATAAGTACAGTTCATGTCAAAACAAAGTCACCATTGCTTTTTCCGGATTTAAATATTTTTTTTTTTATATAGAAATATAGAACAGTCTCTTACTAAAGTCATGAAAATCTAAGTTCCAAACTTTGTGGAAAATTTAAAAAAAAGTTCAAATTTTTATTAATTTACCTTTTCCCAAAAATTAAAAACAAAGTAATAGTCATTGAAAGCGACTTAGAAATCTAATAGCAAATAGTTCCAAATCGAAAGATGCTTGCCCATTTCTGTGCTGATACTAATTATATAAAAATAAGTCCCTTTTTTGTAATAGGTTATCTCGCGAATGGCAAGTCCGATTTTCATGAAAGTTTGTATATAAATAGCTTTCGGCAACCATTATGTTACGGGCTACAAAAAAAATCCCTTTTCCGGTAGGTGCACCAGGAACCGATCTATTCGAAAAAATCTTATCTATGGTTCGATTCGCTTGAAATTTCCTAGATTGGCATATAGGGTCCATTTTTCCGGTAAGTGTACGAGGGACCGATCTATTGAAAAAAATCGTATTTATGGTCTCCTCTGCCTGAAATTTGTTACGTAAGTGGCTATTGCCTGATTTAATATATAGGATACTTTTTTCTTATAGGTGGATCAAGAACCGATCTATTCGTAAAAATCTTATCTATGCTTCGATTCGCTTGAAATACGAGTAAGAAAGCTAAGACGAAGAGGAATACAAGAACGAGAACAAATAAAAAGGCTAAGAGTCAGACGAATACAAAGACGACTACAAATACAAAGCCGAATAAGACGACGAAGGGTAATAAAAAGACCGATTCGAGGACGAAAATGAATACGAATACGAAGACGAATATTGAGACGAAGACAAATGTGTGTATTAAATGCGAATACGAAGACTAAGGCTAGGACATTTCACTTCCGTAGTGTTGCCCAGGCGCACCAAATTAAATTGCTTTAATTTGCCGGAAGTCAATTTCAAATCAGCATCTAATTAAATCTTCAAGTGCAAAGTTTTAGTTTCAGCATATCTTCAATTCAACCTTTGGTGGTGAATCTATCAGTTACATACAAACAACATATGCACACACATATGTATATATGTAGGATTCTACGCTAATCCGCATTAAGTGCAGTAGATGTAAAACAACTGCAAAACAAACCAAACTATTGCATATTTAATCCGTTACACTGTTTTCCAACTCACCAACTTTAACTAAACTTGCCAACTGCTAACTTTTACCCTTGCGCACTGCCCCACAGCAACTTTAACAGAGAGCAACGTACTGCATCACATATACATACACACATATGTATGTACATAGAAATATATACAATTACATTTTTACATGGGGCGTTCCATACCAAAATGGACGGGGTTCACATTTCATGTGTTTGATTGGTTTCAAGTTCTTAGGGTTGATGGATAAACATAAATAGTAAATAAATATGAAATTTGAAAAACTTTACAGCACAAAAACAAAAACAAATCGATTTAATAGTTTTCCAAATATCTCGAGAACGGGGGGCGAGGAAAAAATTCACATATACACATCAAAATTCTCTATGAAAACAAATATTTTTTTTTTAATTTTTCACTTACAAATTTTTTTATAAGAAAAAAATTAGTTTTAAGATATATTCCATCTCAAAAAAATTTTAAAAACCACAATGGTAGCTCTGAGTGTTGTGCAATACTTAAGTATAGTATTTCGGGGTGCACTCTACAATAATTTGAGTTATGATTTTTTTTTACACTGAAGTTCAGTAAAATGAGAACACTACAAATTTTTTTAATTTTTTTTTTTTTAATTTTTTTGAGTATGCAGTTTTGTCGCCCATTAAATCGTAGTATAATAAAGTGCAAGTTTTAAGCTACTGCAAAATTGCGTTGATTTTTAATATTTATTGTGCTGACGGCTTTTTGCCCTTTTTTCCGTTTTCAAAGAAAATTAAAAAAAAAATTAACTTGCCCTTTATTATACTAAGATTTAATGGGCTACAAAACTGCATACTCAAAAAAATTCTAAAAAAACTCAAACAAAAATTTTAAATTTGTAATGTGCTCATTTTACTCAACTTAAATATTGCGCAACACTCAGACCTACCACTGTGATTTTTTTTTTCAATTTTTTTTGGAGATGGCATATTTCTTAAAGCTATTTTTTTTATCAAAAAATTTGTATATGAAAAAAAAAGCGCAAGAAAAAAAGTTTGAAAAATATTTCTTTTCATATAGAATTTTGATGTGTATATGTGAATTTTTTCCTCGCCCCGTTCTCAAGATATTTGGAAAACTATTAAATCGATTTGTTTTTGTTTTTGTGCTGTAAAGTTTATAAAAATGTATTAATCAAGCTCAAATTTCATATTTATTTACTATTTATGTTTATCCATCAACCCTAAAAATTTGAAACAAGTCAAACACACGAAGTGTCAACCCCGTCCATTTTGGTATGGAACGCCCCACATACATAGTACGTTTGGATGACTCTTTGAATATTCCAATGCGTTGTTTTAGTTTGTATGCAGACAAAAACTTATGCACTCTGCGAAGAACTTTTCAACTGAATATTAAATAAAATAATTACAAAGTAAAATCTAACACTAAACGATTTAAATGCGTCAAATCAAACAATGAGCAAAGAAGTATTGGGTAGTAGAAAACAAGCAGAAAAAAGCAAGCAAAGAACGACGAGACACATTTACTTAGTATGGGCAATATATTCAATTTTAAGAGAGCGCAAAAGCTTTATGATTTCGGAGTTAAGAGCGAAAAGCTAACGAGAAAACTGTGAGTAGCGCTCTTAAAGCAGATTTTACAACTGGCAAATACGCTTGTGAGGAAGCAAAAAAAAAATATGAAAAGTGTATGCAGTCAAACGATAAAAGAATCAACAATCAACGCTGGCGTACGCAAAGGCTAGTAGCTGGAGGCTGGCAGCTGGCAACTGGGGACACTTACTACAAAGGTGGTAACAACAAATCAAAAGGGGCGCAACAACAGCAACCAGACAAAGATGTAAAAGCGCCCGCACGAACGCACACCGCACGCACGCCAAACAATAAAGGCCAAAAGCCGAAAAATCCCTACATTTAGACAGGCTAATACCGGCTGACAACGATTCTGTTTGTTGCACGCCGCTAAACCGTTGCACGCCGCTTGGATGAACGCCAATCGGCTTTAGCTTTCAACGGCTACTTTGCTATGTATGTGTGTGTGTGCGTGTCTGTGTGTCGTTTAAACGACACCCCATTCTCCATTTCCGGGCAATCGTTGTGGTTGAACGGTTGGCATGACGGTGTTGTGATATTATTATTTATTATTATTATTTATTTAAAGTCGACCATCAATTTCGGTCGACTGAC